>NC_142013.1:104410554-104710554 GCF_049901735.1 Notechis scutatus
CTAGTTGTCTGCCACATCTATTCATCTCCGCCCCCTGCCTTTTATCCCCAGAGCTGGGGCTTCGCTAGCAGCAGTGGCTCTTCCGTCCCAAGGATCAGCCCATAGATTTCCACTGCTCTCCTCTCCTCTGCCTTCTGTGCATTCGTGCATCAGGCACTGGACCCAGCTGTTCCTCCTCTTCCTCATCAGCCACCTCCAGACCTGGGGGCTGTTGACTCTCCATCTGAGGGCTGATGGACGACCTAGGCTCTGCCTCTGTCTTCCTCTCTCTTCCAGATCCATTTCCTCTTCCCCCTTGGAGCTCTCAGGGTGCCTTGATGCTGATCCTGACTGCCACATTTCCTCCTCATCTGATTTGGCTGCTAGAGGGGCCGGCGGCCAACAGGCCACAACAGCTGCAACAGAATGAAATGTGAATGGCAAAAATTAAAATAATTTTTATTTATTTAAAATAATTAAATAGAATTGTTAAATTGTCTCCCAGTGATTTGTCTCATGGTGCGTTGGCCATGGTAAGTTGTCCGCAGTAAGTTGGCTGTGTCAAGTTGTCCCATTCCCACCTTATTAACTGCAGTGATTCGCTTAACAAGAAAGGATGGAAAATGGGGCAGAACTCACTTATGCAATGCATTGCTTAGCACCATAATTTTTTTGGCTCAATTGTAGTTGCAAGTCAAGGGCTACCTATGTAGAACATTTTTGTTGTTATCAGAAGTAAGGCCACCAAGGAAGAATGCAATTAAATTTGAAATAGATGTAGCATGCAAGATTTTTTTTTATTTTTTTTTTGGAGTATTTGAGTTAAAGTAACCCCAGCTCAGTTAGAGGTCAGAAATGAACTTTTAGGTAAAATGTAGCATGTCTTCCTTTCACCGTTGCCTTTTATGCAGCTTCAAAACATGTCAAAATAAGCCCCTGCAAAGGAATTTGAAAGAAATGTCAGTTTTTGTTCCTTATGTAAATGGAATGGAGTGTTTTATAGCAGGTTTAAGGTTTTTATAACTCTGAAGTTGTTAACAGCCAGCTGGTTTGTATCTGTTTTTTATGGTTATTCCTGTCATAGGCAGCCTCCACAATTTTTAATTATATTTTCAGTATGTCTTTTCCCTCCTCTTGAATCTCATAGCCACCCTTTTATTTAGATTTTTCCCTCCTGGGAAAAGCGATTCAGTCTTCAGCAATATGATTGTACACTTACTTTTTGTGACTTGGATCTCAAAATTAGGGGTTGATATTGCAATAGAGAAATTGAGATCTGGGCTCTTCACTGAATAAACTTGGGATGCAGTATATTTAGTACCAATAATTGTCACCCTCTTGCTGAAAAAAATAATAGCCAATTTTCAAATTTTATTGATTTTTGTCATGAAAATTAAGTTTTGCTACTCAGTTCAGGCTGTTAGTTCTGTCCAAGTTCTGTTTCGGGGAAATTTGATTACACGGCAACTTTTCATTTATCTCCAGCACATTATTTATAATGCAATTAATATCATAAGGTTCTAGAATAATCAGGAAGTTGTTGCTGTGTGGCAAAGTGGCAAGATTTACAATATTCGGGTAATTTGATGAAACATAATCCTAATCCACCTGTAAATAAAAACATGGAAAGTGCAGGTTTTGCTTTGTTATTAACTAAGCTGTATTAACTAGTTTGGCTTGCATACAAAGGATGTGTTTTATTAATTGATAAAATATTTTATTACCCAGATTTTTTTTCCACTCGTGTCAGAAGCACTGAGGTGCTTCTGGGTTGAAAGCATTAGCTGATAACATCACCATTGCTCTGGAGACACCTGGTTGGGGGCTCCATTCATGTCTCCAGCAGGAGCTGGAATAAAGGACAAGAGCTCAACCTCAACTGAGGCAACTCTCGGATCTCGAACGTGGACTTGTTAGCCTGCCCAGCATTGATTGAGCCACCATGTTCCTAACCCAGAAATGGACCCTTTGAAATGACACTTTGGCAACCAAACTAATACTTCTATAAGCAGGGGTGGGATTCAAATTTCTTAACAACCAGTTCTCTGGGCGTGGCCCAATTTGTGGGTGTGGCTTGGTGGTCACGTGACTGACTGGGTGTGGCTTGTATGTAAATATTGTAAATATTTATGTACTGTAAATATTCATTTTTTTATTAAAAAAAGAGCAACTTTTACCCAAAATCAGGCAAAGCAGGCAGGCAGATTGAGTTGCTCCCAGAATCGCAGGTACATTCAGAGATCTATCTTTCTGCAATCTGCTACCTGAGTCTGCACTGAAAAATAGAAGCTAGGAAGGTTCAGCTCTGCTTTTAGATTAGCTAGAAAGCAAGAAATCCAATGATTTCCTGCTTTCTAGCTAACCTAAATCTCCCAGCACAGCTGATAATCAGAACAGCTGATGATCGGGGGAAAAAAGGAAAAATAGCAACTTAGCAGGCAAGTTGGATGGCATGCATGCCATGTAAGGAGTGACTGGGCAGGGAGGGGAGGGGCAGGACCAGCCAATGGTGCAATTTGCTGGTTCTCCAAACTGCGCAGAATCATATCAACTGGTTCTATAGAACCGGTGCGACCAGATCGAATCCCACCTCTGTCTATAAGTATCCTATGAATTCGTTAATGGAAGATCTTCAAGTAATATGAGGCCTCTTCATTCCAATTTTTGTTAATGTATAGGACCAAAAATGCTCTTTCAGGAAAAAAAACATTCTGTGGAAACACAGGAGTAGTGTGCTTTTCCGAAAGCTCGGTAAAAATGGAAATTGCTTAGGATCTTAGTAAATGAGTTCTATTGATTAGTTCCAACAGATCCTGTAAAGAAAGGATACATGGCAACCATAGCCACAATTGAACATGATGAAATACCTATGGAGTTTAAGCATACTTAGTCAATGGTCTCCTCTCATGTCCTTTGAAAATGACATTTCCACAGAGCACAAAACAGACAATATTTGTTTCAGCCATACCGTTAAAGCATTGATTTGTGTAACACAATTTCATTACTTGAACGGCCTAAAATCAATATAGGATTATTTTCAACCTTAATATCTACAGACATTATGGCTCCAAAGACTACTTGTAGTATGCTGTATTGTAAAATATGTTGTTTGCTGATAAAGGTTAAGAAGTCTTTGTTTCTACTTATTTATGTTTATGTTTGACAGAATTAGGCTAAAGACTTAAAACAGTTCTGTGTTTGTTTTGCTTAAGCCCCAGGATAACAATATTCAATCTATTGACTTGGAGGGAATTGTAGAGAAATGTGCTTAGACTACTTCTGAAAAAATCCTGAGATTTGAAAACTTGAGGTCAATTGTCCCAAAGATACTTTTTCAAGAGGCAATTGGATTTTCTTGTTTTTCTTTGAAGATGTTTCACTTCTCAGCCAAGAAGCTTCTTCAGCTCTGACTGCATGGTGGGGAATGGAAGGATTTATATTCCATGCAGACAGCTGGCCACTTGCATTCTTGAATACATTTGAACAAGAAAGTCCAGTTGCCTCTTGAAAAAGCACCTTTGGGACAGCCATGACTTGTGGATGACTGAGAATCTCCATAGACCTGAGGTCAATTGATTTGTTTTGCTTTAAAAGAAATAGTCTGTTAAATGTTTGTTTGTTACCAGAGATGAGAAACAGTTGATAAACACATTGCCATCACATACATCTGTATTAAGTTTTCAGGCTCTATGGGTTTATATTTCCTTCTGAAAGCTCTCCTGTCCAAAAGTTCCCCAAAATTTGTATTTTATTATGACAAATGTTAGAGAAAGCAGGAACTATAGTTGTATACATTGGGGACAATATTTATGGAGTTTAAGCACACTTAGTCATTGGTTTCCTCTGGTGTCCTTCGAAGATGTCCTTTGAACTATACCTTATCCCAAAGAGGAGGTATGTAATATAATTTTTCCTTCTTCAATCAGCTTTCCTTGATGAAAGAAGATACAATCATGGGTCAGACCTTGGACAGAACTTTGAGAACTTCACGGAGAACAGTTCAAAATAGAGTAGTGGCTATATTATGTATCTTATCAATGAGGTAATCCAATGTTTATCTATTCGAGGTGAGAAAATAGAGAAGTGGGGATTTATCAAAAGGTGAAGAACTTTAGAAATGATTCCATACCTATGAATCCAGAATAAGGAGGAGCAGGAAAGGCATGTTATGGACCATGTCAACTAAAGAATTTTGACTGCGGGTTCTAGGATTTCATAGAATAACAGAATTGGAAGGGACCTTGGAGGTCATCTAGTCCAACCCCCTGCTCGAGCAGGAGAGAACCTTCTCTGCCATTGCCTTCCCTATGGGACATCTTGCCTCCTGAAGTGAGTCTGGCTCTCACTTTTTAGTCTTCCAGAAGATCATTAAGACTAGCAAAGCAATCCAGTAATGATACGCACGCAACCCTGAGAGGCTGAATGGTCATTGGTGGTTTGAGAGGCTCTCTCTCTCTATATATATATAATTTGGTCTATTTCTGGAAGGATTTCATTGTCTTTTTACTTGTACACAGTCACTTAGATTAGATAGGTGGTATATGAATTGGGTCTATCAATCAATAATGGAGCCAGTGCTTTTCCTATGGCAATCTATGAAGGCAAAAGTTGGGTTTTGAAAAAGCAGGAGAGCTACTCTCTTTTGAACATTGATGTGGGAGAACACTCTTGAGAAAGAAGCCAAGAAAACAAACAGATAGATCACAGAACAAATACATCCTCGTGGCACAAATGTCTATAGGCTCAAAATATCATGCCTTCTGCAAAGAAAGATTTAGCTTTCTTGAGAAGGCTATACAGCTGAGAAAGTTGGAAAGAAAGAGAAGAAGGGAACAACACCCAAGTGGATGGATTCCTTTTAAAGAGACAATTGCTAAATTATCAGAAGTTCTAACTCAGGAACCGATCTTTTTTTTTAGTAGCTAAGAGTAAACTCTGAGTTTATGGCACATATCAGAAAAGCAGAAATGTCAAAATTAGATGAAAGATAGGGATTTATCAATATTCCACTTTATCAAATGTATACAAACAGTTGTTTTATAGCTTCCTAGTCTGACATTTGTTCCAACATACTCTTCTCTCTCCAATGGACACTTTAATTCAGTGTGTTTATCATGTTTCAGCTTCTTGCTCCCAATTATGAGTTGTTAATAGTGCAGGGAACAAATTGCATAATTAATGCACAGCAGGGAAAAAAGGCAGTGGAAAAACAAAACATATTGTTTAATCATACACAGATAAGTTTGGGCTGTTCTTTAATTACTTCTTCTTTAGTTACACAGTAAGTTTGATGAGAAAATAAGGAAAGCTTTGTAACAGGTGAAATTCTTACGTCATCCAAGATTCTGTCAAAATTCCAGAAACCAGAGAGCCAACTGGAAGTGGCATAGCCAAATGTTTGGTTTAGAGGCAAGCTGCCAAAATAATTGTTTGCTTTTTAAGTCAAGAAGGGAAATGTTCTTGGAAATGGTGAAGGTACTGAATTAAGAGACCAGAGATTTCAAGGTTGAAATCTACTTCCTCTTTAGTAAAATCTACTTCCATTGTGTGTCTACTTACTGCCAAAGCTTATTACCACTATTCTGTTCATTTATTAAGAATTGTGTTGTCTACATTCAGTGAGAAATGTTGTCTATGTAGGACTAAACCCATGGATCAGCAGAAAAGAATGTGCATACAGTGTTTTTCATCAGTTTAGAAGTGGTGCTTCAGAAGAAGGAATAGCAGGAACACAGTATTATTCTGTGACTCATTAAAGCAGCTGTGTCTCTTTGCAAGACTGCACAGCTGCAGAAATTCATCCCACTTTCTGGGAGAGGATTTGGAGGCAGCAAAGAAGTGCTAGAGGAGGACAGGTGAGCTGGGAAAATAAGTTTTTTTTTTTTTTTAAGATCACGAACATTTTCACCTTCTGGCAAACTGCATTTCTGCAGTTATTCGAATTTGTTTTGTGCATTGTTTTAAGATCGCCTCACAATCAGGAGGCTGTGAGTTTGACTCTTAGTAGAGGCAGATATTTCTCTCTCTGGGCACAATGAGAAATTGTGAACAAAGCTCTGCATTGGTGACAGGAAGGGCATCCGGCCAGTAAACACTCTACTCCATTCCGTTGCCCAAACTCCACCCCGCAAGAGATTATGGGGTCATTAAAAGAAGAAGATGATTGTTTTAAGATGAGTGACATCAAGGATTGAAACTTCCGGGCTGAATGAGAAAGAGAGGCATTCTCTCCTCATTCTATGGCAGAGGAAGGACAGTGCTCTGAGAAGGGGGAAGCTTTGCTTTGTAATAACAAGGGCATCGTGATTTCATGGATGCTCTAAATGCAAATAGCAATGCTCTATGGTTGAGTGGACTTCAATTTCCTCTGGAGTAGCTTCAGAGTGTCTTGACGCTGCAGCCTTCTGCCACGGAGAAGGAAAGGGGGAAGCAGTTTTCTCCAACTTGGACTCCTTCCAGATGTGAGGATTTCAATTCCTAGAATCTTTTAGCAAAAGAGAGCTAGTGACTGGATAATTCCAGTGGTGGCAGGTTAGGAAAGCTGAGATAGAGTTGCATGTAAGGACCCATATTCTGAAGGTTATTCATTTTAAGTCATACAATAGAAATACCATTTCTTTTTTTCTTTTGTAGCACTGTCACTGTGCAGACAGAGTGCCCAATACTAAAATGTATAAAAGAGGCACCTGAAATGCCTCCATAAATTAAAACACAACTGTAAATTTCACACTACGTATTGGGTGAATTTATTCACTCAAGAATTTAAAATGCAGCTATAAAATTCACATTAGCTCCTGAAAATAACTTAGGGCAGTTGTTCTCAACCTGTGGTGTGCAGAGCCTCAATGCTATCACAGGGGGTGTCTATGGATATTCTCAGTCATCCAGGTCCTGGTGGTCCCAAAGGTGCTTTTCCAAGAGGCAAGTGGACTTTTTGGTTTTTCTTTGAAGACATTTCACTTCTCATCCAAGAAGTTTCTTCAGCTCTGACTGGATGGTGGGGAGTGGAAGGATTTATACTCCTTGCAGACAGATGGTCATTTGTATTCTTTTAGAGAGTCATTGAAGCCACTTGGAGGCTCACCTGCATCACCTGAGTAGTACAAATGGGTGTGGAGTGGCTTCAATGACTCCAAAAGAATACAAATGACCAGTTGTCTGCAAGGAGTATAAATCCTTCCATTCACCATCATCCAGTCACAGCTGAAGAAGCTTCTTGGATGAGAAGCGAAATGTCTTCAAAGACAAAACAGAAAGTCCAGTTGCCTCTTGACATCAAAAACATTATGATTTAAATCTTGATTTAAATCTTGTGTGTGTGTGGGGTGTGTGTGTGCTAGCCATGGTCCATGCCCACAAAAGATATTTAAAGTAGTGAAGAAAAGATTGAGAACCACTAGCCTAAAAGGAAAGACTTCAGAATTTTCTGGACTTCCTGAAAAGAGGACCATGTCTTCCCACTATGAGAGCTACCACACTGAAGACTTGCTTCCTAGTCTGCGTTGTCCTCACTTCTTGCCAAGGTGGGACCATGAACAGACTCTCTCTAGAAGTCTACAAAAGGAGAACGAAGTCATATTAGTTGAGGGAGTTCTTTATGTATCTCTGTGCTGTGCCCACAAAGGGGTTGAAATGAAATAACCTCTACTGTGAACCACAAACAGCCTGGTGATAAATGGATTTTATCCCAAGCACAAGCTGGGTTTTCTCTGCTGACCTTCTGGCCATTCTGTGGTATACTACTTTCTGAGGAAACCCAACATAAACCTATTGCAGTAGGTATGTGGCAGAAAAGGGCAAGGATCACCACTGTTAAATAATCACAAAAGGCAAAAAAAAATCACTTTTGTTTATTGATGAAGCATTGGTAATTTATTTAAAGAGGCATCCAACTGAATTAAATGAGGATAAGTTTCAAAAGAATACACATTTTTGGACAGATTTTGGAGAGATATCTGGTGCTTCCTGTCTCTTTCCAAGACAAAAAAAAAATGTCTGTGAAGAATTTCCTCTTAAATCTTCTTTCCATGTCAGATGATCAGTGTTGATGTACAATTTAAAATAGATCAGGACACAAAATTCCATATTTACAGCAGGCTGATTTTCCCCTTCTGCAAAGATTTATTTCCTGCACCTCTTTGTCTCTTTTAAAGTATGTGTTTTTTCTTAATATAAAGAATGCTTTGTCTTCTAAGGTTTGTGGGGGATGGAATTTGAATTTTTTTTTTTAAAAAAAAATCTGCTTTAAAAGTCACACGTGGTTGCAATTTAAGAATTTTTTTTAACCTCCTTGTCCGTAACAGTTGAAAGAAACATTCAGTGAAAGTTTATTAACTAAACTAGACTGATGCCTGAGGCTATAAAGATTCATTTATTATCAATTTCTTGACTGTTTTTCTTCTTCTGTTTTTGGGTTAAACTCCCAGTGTAAGATAATACCTCACAAAATTAAACCTTTGACCTTCTCTAGAGTTAAGTCGCCTTTGATTAGATAAAGTAACAATTTATAGCCTACCTTGTGCATCTGGCGAAATGAATAATGCAGCAGCTTGAAAAATGACCGAAGAACCTATTGCTTGAGAAGACAGGGCTGCTTAGATTAGAGAGAGGACAGTGTTAATTGAATTGTTTTGATTTGGTATGCACATCTGTAAGACCTCAGAAAATGCATTCCTTGTTTGTTCTATATCACATTGCTGCATTTTGAGAACACTTCCCTTTCATTTCATCTTGGGTAGCATCTCGTGACTGCATGTGGCAATGTTACCCAAAAGTAATTCTGATTTTAGTGAAATTTATTTTTATTTATGCAAAGTCTGGCATGAATAACATCTGGAAGAGTCAAAGTAAAACGCAGATAAGCTAACTCAGTAATTTTTCCAATAGCGACTGACGGTTGAAAAACTTAAACTCTGAAAAAGGAAGGTAGGAGAAGGGTGGGCACCTTTGAACTATGGGAATGGAGGTGACTATTACGCATCCTATGCAGAGGTGGTATTCAGCCGGTTCTGACCAGTTCTGGAAAACCAGTAGCAGAAATGTTGAGTAGTTTGGAGAACCAGCAAATCCCACCTCTGACTGGAGATTTTACAGTATCCTTCCCCTGCAACGCCCACCAAGCCACACCCACAGAACCAGTAGTAAATTTTTTTGAATCCCACCACTGGGTTGAGGCCTCATTTAGACTAGAGTGTGTGTCTGTTTGTGTGTGTTTGTTTGGTTGTCAGTGAGTGTCTGGCTGAAGTTGTGACTTGACCTGAGGTGGAAGACTTGAAAGATTCTTGAATTGAGTTATAATCCAAGTTCACTTCTACTCTTACAAGACTCTTTAAAAAGACTTTTCTGCACGAGTCATTGGAAGGGAAGGCTCCTTCAGAACCACAATTATTGAGCAAGATTTTACTTTTGGATGTTTTTCTTTGTGAATAGAATTATGGGACAAGATTAATTGCACACCGTAAGAGCTTTACATGAAGAGCTGTGTGTGATAACATTAAACTTCTAAGTCTGTCACATGGGGGGAAAGCTGTTAGGTTTAATGAATAAATGTAATGCCTAAAATGCCTCAGCTAATTTTTTTTTAATTCTGTTGCTAGCGATCTTTATTGAAGAAAAAAAAAACCACACACAATATTTTATATTTTATCTGTCGGTTGGGTTAGTAGCAATTTTGTATTCCTTCGCCTTGCTAATCTTCTGGTTCCACAGAAGTAAACAATAGATTTCATAAATTAAAAATTATGTGCTCCAGAACATGCATCTAAAAATTAAAAACAAAACAAAAACACAAGGCTGTAAACATTTATGACTGAGACAAACTAGATTGTTCAAACATTGCCATGATGCATCCTGGATAGCAATATGGCAGCAATATCAGTTAGAATGCAAACAAGGTTTTTAAATGATGCGGCTCTTCCATTTCAGCTGGAGAATCTACTCTATACCATCTGCCTATCAGATGGTTAGGAAGCAGGGTTGCGTATTAATGCCACATGCTGCCTTCTCCTTCTAATGGTTAGATTCATATTGCTAATGGCATCGTCGATGAAATTTGTGTGACGCTGGAGTGATGAGATATTTATAAAGTGGCTTGTTTCACTGAATAATCAGCAGGAAAAATGCTAGACGTAAACAGATTATCAATTTCGGGATATTAATGATAACTGCAATAGGCTTTCTTCACCGTTATTTACATCACCTCCCACACCAATACCTCTCAAACTATTTTTTTTTTAAAAGTGGGGAGGGATTTCAAATTCCCTTTGCAAATAACTTCTTTTTTTTGGGGGGGAGGGCAAATTCTGAATGCGATATAGTAAGCCCCATGATGAAATTCATTCGTTTATTTAATTTGTCTCCTTGATTATTATTATTATTATTATTATTATTATTATTATTATTATTATTATTATTATTATTATTATTATTATTATTATTATTATTATTATTTTACAAATGCTTCAGAGTGGTGAACCTATTCAACACACTTTTCCTCCTATTTTCCCCACAACAACAACTTGAGGTAAATAGTGAGATTTAGACCTAGGGGCAAATGAGTGGCGTGGTGGCTACTAGGAAGGTTCCCACTAGGAAGGTTGAGAGTTCAATCCTAGGTAGTGGCAGATGTTTTTCTATTAGGGCACAAAGAGAAAATATCTGCTGTGAACTCTGCATAGGAAGGGCAGCCGAGGAGGAAACACTTAGCTCCAATCAGTTGCCCCAACTTTACCCATAAAAAGGGAGACATAGGGGCAAATAGCTGGGATAATGAGATTGTCTTCCCTCTTCCTTTCTTGAAAAAAATCGCATAAATATTTCATCTCATGCACTTCTTGATGGACTGTTCTACACTAACTATATAGTATCTCCAGCTTCTGAATTTTGCAAATTATTGTTTTCAGTTATAATATTATCATAGCCTCTATTATCCCGATCCTTTTTCAGAGGTAGGTTGAGTGTGAGCTGGGGACTCTGGGCATTGTAGTTCTTTTTAATTTTTTCTGAATTTTGGAGGGGGGCTTCTGAGGGTTTTGCTTATTTTATAAAATTATGTTAAAGTTTACATTGCATGTGAATTCTAATGTATTTCAGTGTTCCTGATTTCTAGCAGCTGGAGAAAAAGAGCAATTTTAGATGGTATGTCACAGACCTTAATATTGGAATAAGAGAAATGGGAAAAGGACAGAACCTAAACAAATGGACTATCTTATACATGACATAGTTTACAATGAACAAACGAATCCTTTTCTTTCATTTCCTGGTTTAGTCTAGGATATATATCTTTTGAACGTGGCATTCAGAACAGTGTCTACTATTTGTCAGGTAAAAACACAAAGGCCCAAATCAAGTTTTAATTCAGTGAAATTAGAGATAAGTAATCTATTTTATCCTAAGTAAAAATGACCATCTTTGGTCTCCATGATTTCAACTGGTAGATTCTAAGCAGGATTGGAGCTGATTGACTAAAAAACACAGGAGGCCATTTTACATACCTTATTTGGCCATGAAATCCTTGAGAAGTTTGCTGTCACTTCCAGAGGATGATTTTTTCCTCTGTCCTTTTCTGCCTTAAGAACTTGATCACAATTTCCCAGAAAGAAGGTGATGTCAAAGGGAGAGCGGATAGAAGTTGTGATTTCATGGTTGTTATTCCCCTTTCGTTGTAGGTCTGACAGCTGCGGCTGCTGCTGCGGCTGCGGCCACCAATGCTGCCATCGCAGAAGCAATGAAGGTGAAAAAAATTAAATTAGAAGCAATGTCAAATTACCATCCCAATAATAACCAGCACGCAGCAGAGTCTGAAAACGGGGACCTAAATTCTGCTGTGGGTAAGTTTTTGATCTAAAAGACACAATTAATTTTGTTTCTACCTGGAAACTGCTTATGGACTTTGTTCCCGAGATGGAAAAAAAAAATGAATTTTTGATTTTGAGTTTTACCGATTAGATAGGTTCATTGTAAAAAAAGCAAAAGTTGAGATTTTATGCTATTACCTTCTTCTACTGCACCAATGCTTTTCTTTTCCTGTCCTCCTTTACCCTACATTTTTCTCTCTTCCCCTTTTCCTCCCTTGTTTAATTTTTTCTTTTTTACTTCTTTATTTGATATTTTGATCAACTAATACAAATTTCGAAAGCAGAAGTTTCTGATTGGAAAGAGAATTGTTGCAAAAAATCCTTGCTTTTAAAAAAGCAGGAGAAATTACAGCTTAATTTCTTCTTCTTTGTTTTCCTTTCAGCCTGTTTTTTTTTTTAACACTGTTATTTTTCCAAGTTATTTTACTTTCATATTAACACACTCTAAATATACTACCTGAAAATGCACTGTTCAGTAAAGCTGTCAGGACATCCATCCATCCTATGGAAATAATCAACAGTTTACTTATTTCCAGGGTAACATTTTTAAAAATGTTGGATTCATTGTTCCTGTTAACAAATTGAGTTAAACCGGACCAGCTAAAATATAGAATTCAGATTCTGTTTTTAGAAGACAAAATTCTGCCTATTTAAATCCCAGGTCAGCTGAACAAGTCCTGCCTACCTAAATGCTCCAGGTTGACTGAACAAAATTCAATTAGTGGCTATTTTGATCATATGGGCACCTAAAATTATGTTGTTGTTTTTTCCCTCTCTGTGTTTCATATTTGGAACTTTTGACAACATTTTCAGTCTCCAAAGTTGAGGGATTCACAAGATGTGGCTTCTCCATGCAGTTAATTTTTCTTTTCTTAAATATTCCTTTAATGACCACTGACTTTATTTCTTTCTAATGGCTGCTTTCTGCTCTCTGAGGTAAATTAGTGAGTGAACTGAAAGCTGAATTTGAATCCTCTTAACTGCTGTTCAAGGCAGAGGTTGCATAGACTTAAACCAGACATGACAATCTAATATATACTTTTTCTATTCTGCAAATTTTTGAGGTTATTCTTAAGGGTGACAGCTTGACAACTTTTTTGTTCTGGATCTCCCTGTACATATTTATTATTTAACTCCTACCCAGGAACAAAAGGAGCACATATGCCCATGTCAGCAGATTTCAAGCATTTTTTCCCCTCTTTACTGTTAATATTTCAGCCATAGAAAATGCTACAGGTCGACTGAACAAAATTGCCATAGCATACCTAGCCTTGGGGATGGGTGAAGGAACAAGGACAACTAACAACAATCCCCAAAAAATATTTAAACATGAGGGAAAAGGTGAGAAAGGAAATCTAAGATGTTTAGTTCAACTTTCTTTAATCAATGGAGAAGTGAAAAGCAGTGAATTGTTTTTTTTCTAACCTGCAAAATAAAAACAGTTGTTTAAAACACATATTGTGGAGAACTGTTAGAGAGTATTTGGATTCTAATAGAGACCAAAATCATATTATTAAGTACAGTAATTTTCTTTCTCAATAAGTATTTTATGTTTTGTGGGATATGGAGAGATGCTGGGGGAATATGCATGGGATGAATGTGGTTCTTGCTGTATAGGTGTAGGATTGAAAAGAGGTGCTATGTCCCATATGCAGAGAAGAGCCACAAAGATGGTTAGGGGGCTGGAGGCTAAAAGAATGGAGAATGAGGAACGGAATATGTCTAGTCTAATGAAAAGAAGGACTAGGAGTGACATGATAGCAGTGTTCAGTATTTGAGGGGCTGCCACAAAAAAGAGGGGTTGAACCTTTTCTCCAAAGCACCTGAAGGCAGGACAAGAAACAATGGATGGAAAGTAATCAAGGGTAGAACTAACCTAGAACTGAGGAGTGATCTCGTGACAGTTAGAACAATTAATCAGTGGAACAACTTGCCTGCAGAAATTATAGGTATTCTATCACTGGAGGTTTTTAAGAAGAGATTGGACAGCCATTTGTCCAGAATATTATAGAGTCTCCTGCTTGTCCAGGGGGTTGGACTAGAAGACCTCTAAGGTCCTTACAGCTCTGTATTTTGTAATGTGGGAACCGGCATGAAATATCTTCCATCTGCTTTGTAAGCAAGTCCTGGCTATCTAGTAGGTATGAAAAAAGGAGAATTGTTTGCTTCACTAGGAGAAAAAAAAAACATAGAGTAGCCACAGTCACGTATGTGCACTGTACACTTATGTACAATATTATGTACGCTGAGAGCATACGCACAGAAGACAAATTCTTTCCAATCCAATCACACTTGGCCAATAAAGAATTATATCATAATCTATTAGTAGTTTAGAGGAGAATGCCTCTTTAGGCATTGATATGTCTTACAATAGCATGTCTTTGTCAAAAGTTGTGCAGCCTGGTAGTAATTCCTATATTGAGTTTCACAGAACTGACTCTCTGATAAGTATTCTAAACTGGGTGTGACCTTCTAATCTTGTTACAAAGCTGTAGCCAAAAAAAAAAAAAAAGGCCTGATATCTCACAAAGTCTCTTTTTGAGCAAGATCACCAACACGAAGGATGCCAAACATCACACAAGGTGCCAGAAAAGTCTTGTCAGTTTTTAGCTTTATTAAATGGGATCCCATGGGATGATACTTCCTTTTCCCAAGGTTTCGCCATCCTGCATGGTTCCAGTGATTTTCTAGAAGGAAGGCAAAGCTCTGGTGTTTACTCCTGGTCAAATTCCAGTCTTGATTGAGTTGTTGGACAGAGAGCCTACTGAGAGACTTAAAAAGGATAAAACTGAAT
Organism: Notechis scutatus; assembly: GCF_049901735.1. Lineage (NCBI taxonomy): Eukaryota > Metazoa > Chordata > Lepidosauria > Squamata > Elapidae > Notechis > Notechis scutatus. The sequence continues at coordinate 104,425,183 of NC_142013.1, forward strand.
GAGCATAGATTGATATCTTTTTTGGTGGTGGGTGGGGATACCTCTATTCAAAATTTAGTTGAATTCATTGAGATTTACTTCAGGGACAGATATAAAGCCTCTATCCCTGCTTGGAGATGTCCTTAGAAAGGCTATTTCTGTAAACGTTCTTTTCCAAGGGAGGAAACTTCCATTCTAGCTTTTCAGTTCATCAGAAGGCATCACTTAGTTGACCTTGGCCGGCCCTCAGGAGGTAAAGCAGGGTTGGCTCTGGTTTGTATTTGAGTGGGAGACTCATTTTAACCCTGTAGACCTGAGTGGGAGGTTGTAAAAAGCACTTTAAGCCTTAGTAGCACAGTGGATAGAAGGCAGAACTGCAGGCTACTTCTGATGTCTGCTGGCTGCCTGCAATCTGGTAGTTCAAATCTCACCAGGCTCAAATTGACTCAGCCTTCTAACCTTCTGAGGTGGATAAAATGAGGACCCAGATTGTTGGGGGCAATATGTTGACTCTGTAAAACCGCTTAGAGAGGGCTGTAAAGCACTGTGAAGTGGCATATTCTGTAAATCTAAGTGCTATTGCTATTAAGAAAAAATAAGCAATGAATCTCTTCTGTACCTTGGCCAAGAAAACAGTGTAATGGTCACCAGGAGTAGAGCACAACTTGAAGGAAACTTCATATTGCATATCTTCATGCTGTATGTCTATGGAGATTATCGGTCATCTAGGTAATGATAGCAGTGTTCCAATATTTGAGGGGCTGCCACAGAGAGGAAAGGGTCAAGCTATTTTCCAAGGCACCTGAGGGCCAGACAAGGAATGATGGATGGAAACTGAACAAGGAGAGATTCAACCTGGAAATAAGAACAGTGAGAACAATCAACCAATGGAACAGAAGTTGCCTTCAGAAGTTGTGGAGGCTTTCAAGAAGAGACAGAACTACCATCTGTCAAAAATGGTATACAGTCTCCTGCTTGGGTGGGTGGGGTTGGACTAGATGACCTACAAGGTTCCTTCCAACTCTGTTAATTTCTATCTAATCTGTATCAATATCATGGTTGTCCCAAAGCTGCTTTTTCAAGAGGCAACTGGACTTTATGGTGCCAGAAAATACAGTTGCCTCTTGAAAAAGCACTTTTGAGTCTTCGTGCTTTAAACTTCTCAAAGTCCATTCACTCTACCTACTTAAACTACACCATAGTTTCTATTAGAGTGTCTTGCATTATTTTATATTCTTTTACAACTGGTATAATGAGGGCATTCCTATAAGCATGATATGGTTATATGGCTGTCCCATTCCTCCAGTAGCCCTGAGAATAAATTATAATAATAGTCCTCAAGTCAACTTTGAGTTACTCTTGTCATTGTAAGCATCAATCAGTAAATGGGTCTTTTGCCAGAATGAGGATGTTCAACTGCTTTAAGCAGCTTCCACAGATGCTGTGTGAATTCTTTTCTGTCTCCTGAAACCATTTTTTTTTTGGCGTTAGAATCTGAAGTCTTGCCAACTGTATTATGCAAATAGTAATGGGAACCTAGAAGTATATCATACATTTTGGTTCAGTGTTGGAAAACACCCAGGGGTGGGTTTCTTCCAGTTCGCACCGATTCGCTAGAACCAGTTGTTAACATTCTAAGCAGTTCGGAGAACCGGTTGTTAGAAGAAATCACTGGCCTAATCCTGTAAGGAAGGCAGGAAGGAAACATTCTGGTGTTGCTTACAGAAACTGCCTCTCCGTTAACCCTTATTACATTCTTGGCAGGACTAGACTTCCTGTCTCTGGAACTTTTCTGGAGGTTTTTTCCCCTCCTTTGCTGGTACTTTGCTTGTGTGGAGTGACCATTCAAAGTTACAATGGCACTGAAAAAAGTGACTTATGACCTTTTTTCACACTTAAGACTGTTGCAGCATCCCCACAGTCATTAGAGGCCAGGCAAGGAGAAGCGTGCCTCAATGTAAGTGATATCGAGTTGGCCACACCCAGCCAATAACATGACCACCAAGCCACGTCCACCCAGTTACATGACCACCAAGTCACGCCCACCAACTAAGCCACACCCACAGAACCAGTTGTTAAAAAATTTGTATCCCACCCCTGGAAACATCTTCTTATAGTAAGTTCAGCTCAACAGTGGAACATGTTCAGATGGAAATAGAAATCCAGCTGTTGTTGAAGTCCGGTTTTCCTTATGAAAGACTACATGAAGGGTAGAACTGGAATGGTGGAAGAATTGTGGGTCTAGAGCCATCTCAAAGCTTGATACCTTTGAACTTTGCAGAAAGTCCACCAGTTGTGCAGACCGAAGCTTCCATTGCTAAGCGTGTGGCTGTTAAATGAGTTGCACCCAATTTTATTACTGTTTCTTTGCTGCAGGTCTTAAGTGAACCACACTTAACCACAAATCCAGCTTCCCCCATTGACTTTGCTTGTCAGAAGCTGGCTGGCAATGCTCACAATGGCAGTCATGAGAGCCAAGGATGCTGCAACCCTTGTAAAAGCACATGCCAATCACCAGGTGCCCAAATTTTGTCCACCTGCAACAGTCTTAAATATGAAGACCAGTCCTACATCAATTTCTTTCAACACCGTCATAATTTTGAATTCAAGGACTACCAGAATGCTTCTGACATCTTTCTTCATCTATAAACATCCTGGAGGGAAATTTGCCCCCTCCTAAAGGTCTGAACAGAAAACTGGTATCGGAGTTCTGAAATTAAAAAAAAAGAAATTAAAACACTATTGTTGAATCAGGAATGGAAACAAAAATAGCAAAGTACAGCCCATCTTGTGCCTTCCTTCAATGTTACTTTCCTCTGCGTGATTCTGAAAACCCTTTAAGGCAGGGGTCACCAACCTTTTGGACCTCAGGGACCACCAAACTCATCATTTTGAATCCCGTGGAGTAGAGACCCTGGGAAAATCCCCCAAAAAACATCTGCAGGAAAATCCCCCACCCCATTTTCCTACCGATCGATCATTCTTTATTTAGGATTGCAGGATACTGTCTCCAGCTCCATTCTCAGGGGGAGAGAGAGAGAGAGAGACTTTTGGCTGCATGCAAGGAAAGCAGCAGAAGGCGCAGAAGTCTTTCTTTCTCTCCCCCAAACTCCATCAGAAAGGAAACTTTGTGAGACTTGTTGTGCCGGCACAAACTTTTGGAGAAGGAGGCCTCACAGGGTCCCATTTCTGGTGGAGTTTGGGGAGAGATAAAGAAAGACTTTTGCTACTTTCCTTGCGTGCAGCCAAAAAGAAAGAAAGAAGAAAAAAGTGGAAAGAAGCAGCCCAGTGGCCAGGAAAGGCATGTGGGGTGCGTGGGGCAAGTTCCCCCCTCCGCCCTTTCCCCCCTCCCCTCACTACCTCGTGTTGTGCGCAATGCAAGCAACGCAAGCCTTGTGTTCCCACGGGCCATGTGGGTGGCACAGCCTTGTGTTCCCATGCAGCCTAATTAATTGCATTGATTGCTTTGGGGGGGGTGTCATTTCTCTGCAGACCACCCAAATTTTCATGTGGACCACCAGTGGTCCCCGGCCCACCAGTTGGCGACCACTGCTTTAAGGACCATGAAACCTGTTAGAAATAAAATTCCTCCAGTCTTTGATGAAAGTTGGATGAAATTTGGTTCCCCCCCAAAAACCGAAGAAGAAGATACTTCTGGGAGCCAGGAAGTCTGTATAGTGACATATTTAGGAAGAGGGGATAGAGACATCTCCAGATATTTTGGGCTGCTTCAAATTAATCATTCAAGATTCCTAATTGTCAACTTCTCTCTTGGGCTCCTTTGCCCATTCACTTGCTCCGTGCTGTGTGATTTTCAACAGTTTTGACAAACTTCTGAGGTTAGCAGAGCAGTGAGAAAATCACCAGTGACCTTCTGTATGGCTGAAGGTGGATTTAAACCCCTGTCCCTTTGGGAGCCTTTTAACTACTTCAGTATTCTGGCTCTCTATAGCAATGTATTGAATTTGTTATCTCTTAATAAAGGTGCTCTAAAAATAATAAAAACCTTGGTCTAAATGGCGTAATTGCCAATAATAACTGATCTTTCATATGCATTTCTCTAATGCATGGAAGCTCTGAAGGCACAGCACGGCAAAATATATGACTATAATACTTGCTCTCTCCTTTCCACAATTCATTGGATTCTTTTTAGTTTAATATTTATTTGCTAAGATGAGATGCTCGCCTATATGATGATAAACAGTCTGGTCCTGGCATCTGAAGGTGACCTGTCATTTCATATGGACAAATCTCCTGCTTACTGAAATGTACAAAATAAATCATTAAAGCAGGCAGGTGCTCATTCCCACTTTTAAATCACCATAGATTTATGATTTGAATTAATGCTTCATTTGGTCATAGAAATAGATGCAGAGACAGATGATATGCAGCAGAGTAGCTTCCATACTGTAGCCTTCTTCATATTGATTACTCAGATGTCTCTGCAATATCTTGTTTATATCAGGCACGGCCCTGTGACAGCTTGGCTGATACCAGCAGCCCTGCAGATAAGAAGGAAAAATATCTAGGATTCTTTTTAGTGGCAACTTCTCCCCACAGCACCGAGTAGAGATAAATTATTTTAGTTCAATGGTTTAAAGTCAAACCTAGCCAAGGCAGCATTGGAAACTCTCACGTCCATACGATTCAATTCAAGTCAATTCAGTTTGTTACAGTCATGGAACAGAGACCAGAACAAATTAAAAAAAAAATACACAAAAAGTGAATATCCAATTAAACATTCTAGAATATAATAACCAAACAGAACAGAACTGAACACATAACAGATAAATGATTCAATTCAGCTCAATTCAGTTGGTTACAGTCATAGAACAGAGACCAGAACAAATAAAAACCACACAAAAAAGTAAATATCCAATTAAAAATTCTAGAATAAAATAACACATAACAGGTAAATGATTCCATTCAAGTCAATTCAGTTGATTACAGTCATGGACCAGAGACCAGAACAAAATAAAAACACCCAGTCAATACCCAGTTGAAAAATTCTAGAATAAAATAACACATAAACAGATACAGTCTAGGATAAAATCCGGCTTGTCAATTACACCTGGTCTAACTATACTAAAATTACAATCCAGAAACTGTGAGGCCCATAGTTAGTTGGGAAAGCAATAAGCTGTGCGAAGGGTTTGCCATTTTGTATAAAATGAAGATGGTGGATTAGACATGTATTTCCGATGAATTCCCAGTGCTGCTGTGAAGAATCTGGCCACCTGCGCTGTAGTTATGGACTGTTCGTCCATGCATATGAGACAACTCATTTATGTAATAACTATTACATGCATAAGATTGCATGTAATTATTGATACAGGTAGCTCTTCACTTACAACAGTTCATTTAGTGACTATTCAAAGTTACAAGAGCACTGAGAACTTATGACCATGTTTCACAGTTTCAACCTTTGTAGCATCCTTATGATCAGGTGATCAGAATTCAGGTGCTCGGCAATAGGTTCATACTTATGACCATTCCTGTGTCCCAAGGACATGCAATTTGCAACCTTTTGACAAGCAAAGTCAATGTGGGAAGCCGGATTCAGTCAACAACCAGGTGATTGACTTATCCACTGCAATGATTCACTTAACGAATGTGGCAGGAAAGGTCGTAGAATGGAACAAAGCTCATTGAATGAATGTCTCACTTAACAACACAAATTCACGGGCTCAGTTGTGGTCGTAAGTCAAGGAGTACCTGTATAATCAAATCCTTATATGCAGAAGAGACATCAAAACTTTAAAGACTTTTAAACAAAGACCTCCCTTTTAAATTTCCAATAAAGGACTTGGTATCTGCAATTAACTGTTCAATGTAAAAACATGACTGCGATAACATCTTTTAACATCATCTCCTTTTAACAACCGCATAATCTCTTGCGGAGTGGAGTCTGGGCAACTGAATGGAGCTAGCAGGGTGTTTACTGGCCGGATGCCCCTCCTGTCACCAATGCGGAGTTTTGTTCAGCAGATATATTCTCAGTGTGCCCACAAGGAGAAATATCTCCTCTACCTAGGATCGAACCCCCAGCCTCCTCTAGGCCACTCCACCACTCAGGATTGTGATAACCCTGTGTCTAAATTTAAAATAAGATGAAGGCCAAGTGTGGTTATTGTATTTTGCAAGACGCACTAACTCCACAGGCATGGGCACACAACCACCCGTTTTCAATATAGTCTGTGCCAACCACGTTTAGTTGATCCATGGACCTATGTAGGCAGGGCTAAGAAAATCTCCAGAACCTCCATCTTGAACCTTCTAGTGGAGGTGGCTTCCTCAGAGCTGTCAATGCCCTAAGAACTTGGCCATTTTGATTATTAAGCAGAACTCTCATAGAGGTTCATTCCTTGAAATTGCTGTCAAAATGAATAATTTTATGCTGCTGCCAGCAGCAGTCTCTACATCTGGATCAATATAAAATGAAGGCAATGGGATTCCTTGAGGGAAAAAAAAAGTAAGAATGCATCAGTTGCATGGATTCCTCTTCTAGGAAGTTCCAGAGGGTTTCAGAATTCTGTTTATCCTCATTTGTTGACACTGATGTTCCACCCTCAGGGAGAAGATATTATGCTAATCACAGCCAATACCTATGTAAGAGTGCAATTCTCTTTAAAAGAAAGAAAGAAAGGAAGAAAGAAAGAAAGAAAGAAAGAAAGAAAGGAAGGAAGGAAGGAAGGAAGGAAGGAAGGAAGGAAGGAAGGAAGGAAGGAAGGAGGGAGGGAGGGAAGGAAGGAAGGAAGGAAGGAAGGAAGGAAGGAAGGAAGGAAGGAAGGAAGGAAGGAAGGAAGGAAGGAAGGAAGGAAGGAAAAAGAGGGAGGGAGGGAGGGAAGGAGGGAGGGAGGAAGGAAGGAAGGAAGGAAGGAAGGAAGGAAGGAAGGAAGGAAGGAAGGAAGGAAGGAAGGAAGGAAAAAGAGGGAGGGAGGGAGGGAAGGAAGGAGGGAGGAAGGAAGGAAGGAAGGAAAAAGAGGGAGGGAGGGAGGGAGGGAGGAAGGAAGGAAGGAAGGAAGGAAGGAAGGAAGGAAGGAAGGAAGGAAAAAGAGGGAGGGAGGGAGGGAGGGAGGAAGGAAGGAAGGAAGGAAGGAAGGAAAAAGAGGGAGGGAGGGAGGAAAGAGGGAGGGAGGGAGGGAGGGAGGGAGGGAGGGAGGGAGGAAGGAAGGAAGGAAGGAAGGAAGGAAGGAAGGAAGGAAGGAAGGAAGGAAGGAAGGAAGGAAGGAAGGAAGGAGCAGTGCATCAAAGAACAGGCCAGGACAGTTTAGGAAAATTTTCTAGCTCTCTCACCACACAAATTTTGGTAAAAAATAATCTGTTTCCATAATATACTTTCTAAAAATAAAAAGTAAGTTGAACTTGATATTGCTTTCTTATGAATATTTCTGAGATGATTTTTCCCCCAGTATGATTATTTTCATTAAGGAAAAGTTTCTCTTGTCATTGTTTTTTTTTTTTTTTTTTTTTTATGATTCATTATTATTTGATAGGCAGACTTTTGGGGAAATCACAAAGTGTTGTCCCAAATAAAACATGATTAAAGCATCAGAAAGAAGGATTGAATTCCATCACCACCTCCCAAAGTTCTATAACATATCTAAACCAGCACAAGAACTTATGGTAAGACAACCACAGTCGGCGTGGACTATACCGAACAGAAATTTTGTAAGACCAGCCAGTTCCATAATTTAGAACCACAGTTGAAAAAATCCTGACCTAATCAATCTTACCAGCAAATGCATGAGCAGGACATGAAGCTGATATTCACAAGGAACAAGATCCCACGGATCAAGATAGCAAGAGTGCTTTCATTTTGACATGCAGATATCAGAGGAGGCATTCTATCTGATACTTATTGAGTCCTGATCTTCCATTAACTAATTAGAATCCTATCTTTTAAGGCAGGTTCAAGGAAGCCCTAAATTTTACACATTAGAACAGTCAAGTTTAAATATTACATAGGAAGCTATTCAGAAATATTACATAGGAACCTATTCGGAAAGGCAGGTTTAAAGTAGACAATCTCTGACATTGGAATCACATCAGTGGTGGGATTCAAAAATTTTTTTACTACCAGTTCTGTAGGTGTGGCTTGGTGGGCGTGACAGGGGAAGGATACTGCAAAATCCCCCTTCCCTCCCCACCCCATTATATTGCTTTCCAGCTCTGTTCTCTTGTGCAGGGCAACCAAAGAAGACCCAGCCAATCAGCTGGGACTTGGGAGGCAGAGAATAGATGGGGGCAGGGCCAGTCAGAGGTGGTATTTGCCGGTTCTCCGAACTACTCAAAATTTCTGCTACCGGTTCTCCAGAACTGGTCAGAACCTGCTGAATACCACCTCTGAATCACATGTGGATTGGAAATGGTTTCAGTAGATTCTAACAAAATCATCTTGAGCCTTTCCTCTCCCTTCTGTTCCCCCAAGAAATATATTTCTGTCTGCTGGCATCCTTCTTAAATTTCATCTTTCCAGAAAAGTACAATTGTCAGTTTGATATACAGTATGTGGCCATTAAGTGATGTTGTAGAACACATGATGTTGGGAAAGTCTTTTCCTTTAAATCCAGTTTTTACTCATGGACCAGGCTAACTGAGTCTAGAATCTAGACTGGGTCGGATCCAAATAATCAGTTTTCTCCCAGACTACCTTAACTAGAGTCCCTGCCATCTTTTCCAACATCCATGCCACAGAGGGAAGGCTGAAGGCTGAATTACTTTCCAAATTCTTTTTCAGGAAGACCACATTTCTGGAAGGAAACATCGATGGTTTCAATCCTAAACATCCCTAACATTTCGTAATTCCCAAATGAACTCTATTTAACTTGTTCACTTCCTCAAGGTAAACAAGCAGAAAACTCTCAGATGTAACATGATCAGGTAGTAGTGAGTCTCAGCTACATGTATTCTGTATCCCTTAAAGCAATAACATTCGTGCAAACAAAGAAGATTTTATCCAGGGCAAAACTGTAGCAATGGGCAACATTTGTGTACATAGAAAAGAATAGAGTAGAGTAGAGTAGAGTAGAGTAGAGTAGAGTAGAATAGAATAGAATAGAATAGAATAGAATAGAATAGAATAGAATAGAATAGAATAGAATAGAATAGAATAGAATAGAGTGTGATTGGACACACAAGGAATTTGTCTTGGTGTAAATACTCTCAGTATACATAAAGAAAAGATACATTCATCAAGAGTCAAGAATCATAAGGTACAACACTTAATGATAGTCATGGGGTACAATCAGCAATCAAATCATACTAGGAAACAGTCAATATAAATCGTAAGGATACAAGCAACAAAGTTACAGTCATACAGACACAAGTGGGAAGGGATGGGTGATAAGGAGTGATGAGAAGGTTAATAGTAATAGTAGTGCATAGTCAATGATCTCATGATGTCCTAAAAGGAAGTAGGAATGGATTTTAAAAAATGTTTTAGGAAAAGACATTGTCTCTCTGTCTGCCTGTCTAAAGACCTAACAGAGCTTATTCTTTCTTTCTTTCTTTTTTCCCCTTTCCTGCTGGAACAAGCATAAAATCACACTGCTGATGGTCAGTGATTTGTTACTAAATTTCCATGCCCTGGGGAACTGTTTGAGACACAAAAGGGTTTTGTGAACTAGATGCAGACTGATCCTTGATCCTTTCCCTGTGGAGAATGCCCTATTTCCAGCATTCTGGGGCCTGTCTTTGTACTGGTGACAGAGATATAGGCTTTCTCTTCTGTCATCAGCGCCACCAAGTAAGCGTGCAGATGGATTCTTACCTTTTTTTTAACTGCTCCCAGCAAGTCATCTGCCATCTGTGCTTCGGCATTAACCCCTCCTTCCTTGCCCTTCATTGCCCAAAAAACCATGGGACCTTGGAAGTTCTACAGTTTTCTTCAGAAGGATAGTGTAGATTTTAACTGATAAACAGAGTTGGAAGGGACCTTGTAGGTCATCTAGTCCAACCCCCCCCCCAAGCAGGAGACCCTACGCCATTTCCAATAAATGGCAGTCCAATCTCTTCTTGAAGGCCTCCAGTGATAAAGCTCCCGCAACTTCCGAAGGCAACTTCTGTTCCATTGGTTGATTGTTCTCTTCTTATTTCTAGGTTGAATCTCTCCTTGATCAATTTCCATCCGTTATTCCTTGTCTGGCCTTTGTGTGCTTTGGAAAATAGGTTGACCCCTTCCTCTCTGTGGCAGCCCCTCAAATATTGGAAGACTGCTATCATGTCTCCCCTGGTCCTTCTCTTCACTAGACTAGCCATGCCCGGTTCCTGTAAACATTCTTCATATGTTTTAGTCTCCAGTCCCCTAATCATCCTGGTTGCTTTTCTCTGCACTCTTTCTAGAGTCTCAACATCTTTTTTTTATAGTGTGATGACCAAAACTGGATGCAGTACTCTAGATGTGGTCTTACTAAGGCTTTGTAGAGTGGTATTCGTATTTCACTTGATCTTGATTGCATCCCTCTATTAATGCAACTTAGGATTGCATTGGCTTTTTGGGCTGCCGCCGCACAATGCTGGCTCATATTTAACTGGTTGTCCACTAAGAATAGATGACCTGCTCCTTTCACCACCCTTGAAGGATACTATGGTTCTGGTAGAACTCTGAATGAGGACTACAGGAAAATCATGAGAGAGAGAGGGAGAGAGAGAGAGGGAGAGGGAGAGAGAGAAAGAGAGAGGGAGAGAGAGATGGAGTGTTCTCCAGATATATCTGCTTTCTGGTGTGGAAGGTTGAGAAGATTCTCAGGTATCCAGATCATGGTTGTCCCAAAGCTGCTTTTTCAAAAGGCAAGTAAACTTCGTTTTTGCTTGATGATGTTTCACTTCTCATCCAAGAACTGAACTGAATGAAGAAGCTTCTTAGAAGCCATGAACTGAAGAACCTTCTTGGATGAGAAGTGAAACATCTTCAAGGAAAAACAAAGTCCAACTTCCTTTTGAAAACGCACCTTGGATACATCCTCCATTTTTTTAGGACTAACATGAACAGATATTGATCTATCTTGATTTCTCTAGCCACAGATCACCTTTGACCGAATACCAAGCCAGTTTCAAGTTGCTTCTTGAAATGGACTGTTAAAGAGAGGGAGATGACCTTTGATGGAGATAGACAAGACCCACTATCAAAGTAACGACAAAGCAAAACAAAAAAACAACAACAACCCTACCTTAATTTCTGATCTGGTCTACCTGGTGGGGTTGATAGACTATTTGTCAGCCTTGGAAGCCACTTTTTACTTGGAAGCTTCGAGGCTGCCACATTCAGTGCCTGGGAATTTGGGAGGGGGGATTTCATAGTGAGGGTAGAAGATTAGATACAACAAAATTCTTTCTCAGAGAGTCAAGGACATGTTGCCCTGCACCCAGAGAAGAGTGACTGTTGGGCAGAGGTGGTATTCAGCAGGTTCTGACCAGTTCTGGAGAACCGGTAGCAGAAATTTTGAGTAGTTCGGAGAACCGGCAAATGCCCCCTCTGACTGGAGATTTTACAGTATCCTTCCCCTGCCATGCCCACCAAGCCACGCCCACAGAACTGGTAGTAAAAAAACCTGAATCCCACCACTGCTGTTGGGTGATGTCTCCAGTTGGGTTGAAGATTTGATTGGGCCATGTGATGGACTGATGGGTGCAGGGGGTGGATCTTTGATTTCTCTTTTGGGAAGGGAAAACCCAGAACTCTCAGATTCGGGTTTTCCCAGATGTGCCAATATGACAACTCTAATGGAACTTTGAGGAACTGTTTGTCTTGGAGTTTATTGGTTTGGAGTTGCCTAGTTGGAATTCTGACACTATTACTATTTGACTCATCTTTATCAGACTGTCATAAATTTTAAGCTGAGCAACACTCCATGGATACTAAAGTTCATAAGACCTCATAGCTGTGATTGTCAACTTCCTGTACATAGACTTCTTTGCTTCATCTTTGAGGATCTGTCGAGGAATAATGTCTTAACCATCCCTGATATTTAATCTGCAGGACTATATCTTTGAACTTTTTGGTCCTAGTAGATATTATAATTTCTCCTTCCTAATGCCTGCAGAACATTTAATTCTACTTAAACAAGGCATTTCATGTCATATCAAAAATATAGCTTACTGTGGGGCAGGAGAATGATTGAAAAAGAAACAAGGAAATATCTCACTTGAAAAAAATATAGATATTTAGTCAACTGCTATGGCACGGGTCTTATCTATGTTCCTGTTGTAGGCATTAATGTCAGAAAAATACTGTGAAAATATTCTAAGCCATTCTCCAAGGATCTGAGAAGAATTTTTGCCATTACCTAATGGGGTGAACTACATATGTCGTGTAAACAACGATCAACAATAGTAAATTACTTGAAGGTCGGAAATGAGTTCATTTATAATATGATCTCAAAACAGATGTTCCAAAAACAAATGTCATTGTTTGAACTGCAATTATACTTTTTTTTTTTTCAAAAACTCTTGCTATTATTTCTTGAAGGAAATGAAGCAATCACAGAGACTGGAGTGTTCTCCTTTTTTAAACACACAGTTAGGAAACGTAATATTGACTTAGAATAATGCATAACAACCACAAGATGTGTTGAAAACAGAGGGTGCTTTTGACACACTAAACTTCCTTTTATCTGCACAAATGTACAGTATTCCCAAAAGTAAAAGCTCTGTTTATGATAAGTCCAGATCTGTTGTCTGAGATAAACACACACACATACACAAACGCACACACACACTTTAAAAAATACATTTGTTTCCTGCTTTTTAGAAGAGCAGAAGGACCTTCACGGGGGGAAAAATCCACACAGTTTGCTCAAGTGAACCATCTCCAGAAAAAAAAAAAAATTGAATGCAATCATTTCATTTTTTTTCTCCTCTCATTTTGCAGGCTTGTTTTTTGAAGGAAGAATTAATTTTACGGCTCCAGGAAAGGGAGGAAAAAAAAAAGGGGAGGGGGGAGGAGAAAATAAAAAATAAAAAAAGTCTTGAGTCCTTGAGAAAGCAGAAAGAACACATGCTGGCCAGCCAGGAAGTCAGCTCTGCGATTGCACACATCTGAATCTCTTCTTGGCAATGTTAATGAACCTCAAATCCTCTTTATAATTAGATGAGGGAATTGCTTATATTTTCAAACAGATGATGCTGCCGTAATGAAACGATTGACAGGGAATTTAAGATTGTCTACAGTAGTCATTTGGTTGGGGCTTCTCCCCCTCCCACCTTCTGAAGTTTAGAAAGAAGACGAATGGTAGACTTGGGTCCTAGGAGAGGGAGCAATTTACGCTGAATGCTATGACAGGTGTCATCTTTCCGAGAGGGGAGGAGATGAAGAGGGGAGGATGAGGGGCAAAGAAGGGCCCAGGTTTTTTTTGTTTTTTGTTTTGGTGAGTGTGGGTGGGTAGAGGGAGGTGTCCTGTGTATCTTCTGCCTTAGTTCTTTAAAAGGGGCCGAGACTCCAGAGATGGATCCGGATTGAGTGCACAGCTGTAACGGCTGATGAGCTAATTGCGCCTTATCTCTCAGCCCCATTCATCTTCATTTTTTACCAATTACTGAGAATTATCTGTGTTCTCAGTTGGATATGAGAGTTAATCCTTTTTGGTTAAGCTGCAGTACTGTGAGCAGATTCTAAATTGGAGGGTGAAGAAGCCAGAGAGCAGGCTCACTCGGAAAGTCTCTATTCAGTGGCCGGGTTGCTATTTTGTGAGATTTTTTTTTTCCAGTTGTCTCCAAACAAAATGTGCCACCTTTCTCCTTTACGGAGCTTCTTCTTCTTCTTCTTCTTCTTCTTCTTCTTCTTCTTCTTCTTCTTCTTCTTCTTCTTCTTCTTCTTCTTCTTCTTCTTCTTCTTCTTCTTCTTCTTCTTCTTCTTCTTCTTCTTCTTCTTCTTCTTCTTCTTCTTCTTCTTCTTCTTCTTCTTCTTTTAGAATTAAAGCTTTATTTTTGGGGGTGCAGGTTTCTTAATTAAAAATACATCCGGTGCCCAATTCAAACTTTAAAAAAAACACCAATATGTTCTGAGACAAATTAATTAGATGTGATATAATTGTGTCCCTCCTTGGGCTAAAGAACTTTAAACAGAAGATTAACACAAAACTCAACATATGAACTGAATTTTGGCAATCATTCAGGGTCTTTTTATCAGACTTGTTAAGAATCAGGGACTAAAACTGCTACCGCTGAATCATTGTATGGCAATACACTGAAAACTTCAGAGAGTATATTTTGTGTTAAGCATACATTTGTTGAACGCACAGGCCCATACATTTTTCCTCCTATGGAAAAGGCTGTTCAGTTGTTAATCTGAAAAATCAGACTTTAGGAGGGAAAAAAAAAGTACTGTGAATTTAGGTTTATTAAGGAGTTAAGAGACAGTGTTTAAATTCTCTTGGCTCAGGTTTATGGAATTGATTCCTTTCTTTTGTTTTCCACTGTCACAAACTTTAAGACAAGTAGTTGATGTAATACTCTTAGCAGCAATTAGAAAATTTATAAAACAATCAAGGGGAAAAATCCTAATGCTAAGTAATAATAATGTTTAAAAATAAGGGGAGATGTTTCCTTAGTTTTTCATTAAACTTACAGTGAGCAGTATTCATTAAAATAAAATAGTAACTGTTATTTGTGTATATGTTTGTTTCTTTTTAAATGTTTTAAATATATGAAACTTAAATAAACTTTATTATTTTTTAAAAAAAATTAAATAAAATAGTAACTGTTGAAAAACTATTTTTTTCTATCTTAGAAAACCTGTATTTATCATAAAACAAAATTCAAATGGGCTATTAGTGATTCCTAAGAAATAACTTAATATTAGATAGATTAGATCTACATAATAAATATGATTTAAGATTTATGTATGAAGTTCAACAACTATTTTTTAGGCTTATTTGTTGTACCTAACCCAACCTCTTTGTGCACTAATTTCCTTCTTTTTAATCAATGCATTTATAATTCCTTTAAAAAAAAAAAAGAGCTTTGCTATGATTCTGGGTATAATCATCATTACCTTCACAGTTTTAGTAGAATGTTATTTTTAGCATGCTGTGATATTGTGTGTTGGTTTGACGGTATCCCATTGCTAAATCATACTAAAGAATTATGTGGTTTTTCTCCACTAATGTAGGGAAGGAAGTATTCTGAAACAACTAAATACCAAAACATAGTTGACTTCACACCACACAAACCAATTTCACTTCTGAAAAGTGCATGTGACAAGATACCATTCTGTTTTGTAGGAATTTATCATTGCTGGGTGTGAGTTTTCTTCATGGCTTTGAATGTGGTGTATTGAAGAACTGTAGCCTTTCAACTAAATCCGGTTTTATGGAATTCTATTTTAATTTCATGAACCATGCAAGCTAGGTGTGCTATCCTGAAATTGTAAGAACAAATCTGGGTGGGAACACAGAATGTGAAAAGCCAAGGAGGAATCATATCTTGTGACAGACTTGGAGACCAAAGCTTCTGCCCCTGAAACCTCTCATAAACCGGTAACACAAGTTATTAGGGGCATAGCCCTATTCACCTTCCAAGGTGAGCTAGCTAAACTTATATCAGTCTTCCCCCGCCTGTGATGATCCACATTTCAGACACAAGATACTAAATGGAAGCAAATTGGACTTCAAAAATATCAGCCCAGAGGTTTCAGTACTCCAGAGGTCCTGTTTCCAACCTCAAGTCAGTTGTTCTTGAGCGTGGGTTTTGTAAAACTGAAGTGCATCCAGTTTTGGTCACCACATTATAAAAAAGTTGTTGAGACTCTAGAAAAAGTGCAGAGAAGAGCAACCAGGATGATTAGGGGACTGGAGACTAAAACATATGAAGAACGGTTACAGGAACTGGGCAAGGCTAGTCTAATGAAGAGAAGGACCAGGGGAGACATGATAGCAGTGTTCCAGTATCTGAGGGGCTGCCACAGGGAGGAAGGGGTCAAGCTATTTTCTAAAGCACCTGTAGGCCAGACAAGGAATAATGGATGGAAACTGAACAAGGACAGATTCAACCTGGAAATAAGGAGAATTTTTCTGACAGTGAGAACAATCAACCAAGGGAACCGCTTGCCCTCAGAAGTTGTGGGAGCATCATCACTTGAGACTTTCAAGAAGAGATTTGTTAGAAATGGTGTAGGGTCTCCCGCTTGTTCGGGGGGGCTGGACTAGATGACTTACAAGGTCCCTTCCAACTCTGATTATCTGTTATCTGTTATCTTTAGATGAATGAGCTCTATTTCACATGGATTCAACTGTAGATAAGGTTTTCCTCATACTATATGAGTCCCTCAAGTCATCAATGAAAGAATGCCTCTATTACATAGAACAACTATGTGACGAAAGAGTATTATCTATAAATAATTTTAATTGTATGGACGATATACCCTCCTTAACCTTTCTACTCTCCTTACCTCAAACAATGGATTAATATGTGTCAAACACAGGAAATCCAGGCTGTTCAAATGAATATTAAAGGTTTATTGTAAGGTTAAGCTCTCTACAAAAATTTGAATTACTAATGGTCAAAGCAAATTGGCAATCGATAAGAGTCAGTGGAATTCAAAATGGGCAGGTCTGAGATCTCTTGTGAGCATGATGGGACTCAAGATTGATGACACATTTGACCCCTCCCTCAGGCTCAGCCTGTTCAACTCCTACATTGGGTCCCCCAGTTGGCAACTTTAAGACTTGTGGACTTCAACTTACAGAATTCCTCAGCCAGCTATGCTGGATGGAGAATTCTGGGAATTGAAGTCCACAAGTCTTAAAGTTGCCAACTTTGGAGACCTCTTTCCTACAATTTGCTATAGTCATTTCTGTCTCTTGGGAAGAGATGTTTTATACACAAGTGATGGAAAGATACCGTTATATAGAGAAAATGAATAGCCATATGGTTGTGGACTTTAGAATTCAAACCTCAAGATTAACACCATTCCTGGCTACCACACTGGAAAACATCATGAATGAATGACCAACTAATTCTCTGCAATAATTCTACTTAGCTAATTTTCTTGGGAATGTGGAGTAGCGGGAAAATCTAAGTGATGTGCCTGATATGAAACTTTTACAAAAAAAAACAAGTGACTTTGTGCCAGTCACTTATTCTCTGAGCCCAGCCTACATCACAGAGACATTATTATATCTAATGAAAGGAAAGGAAACATTCAGCATTAAACTTGAGTAGATCAAATCATTAATATGTTTGTTTGATACTGATGTGGGAAGGAAGACTGGCAATATCCAATCTATCTATCTATCTATCTATCTATCTATCTATCTATCTATCTATCTATCTATCTATCTATCTATCTATCTATCTATCTATCTATCTATCCATCTATCCATTCATCCATCTATCTATCTATCTATCTATCTATCTATCTATCTATCTATCTATCTATCTATCTATCTATCTATCTATCTATCATCTGTCTGTCTATCTATCTATCTAGCTGTCTAGCTGTCTAGCTAATTAATTTGCTGCCCATCTTATATCAAATGACTTACAGCATTATTGATAAATATGCATTTATACAGGTAGTCCTCGACTTAACAAGCATTCAGTGATGGTTCAAAGTTAAGATGGCCTCAGAAAAGGTGACTTAGAGCATGTCCTTGAAGTTATAACCATCATACCATTCTTACAACTGAATGATTGCACTGGAACTGGCTCACATTGATGACAGTTGCCCCATCTTTTGTGGACATGTAACTGTGATTTGTGACCTTCCCAAGTAAATTCTGACAAGCAAAGTGAACTGGGGAAGTTGGGTTCACTTACCGACCATGTGATTCACTTAATGACCATGTGGTTCGCTTAATGACCATGTTTCACTTAACCAATGTAAAGTTAGTAACCTGGTTGTTGAGTGAATCTGGCTTCCCTGGTGACTTTAATTGTCAGACATTCGCACAAGGAGATTCTGTGACCTTGGGACATGGCAACCATCATAAATCATCCGTCAGTTGCCAAGCATCCGAATTTTGATCATGTGACTATGGGGATACTGCAGTCGTCATAAGTGTGAAAAATGGTCATAAGTCACATTCTTCAGTTGTAACTTTGAAAGGTCACTAACCAAACTGCCATAAGCTGAGGATTACCTGTATTAGGAATGGTTTCAGAAGGAAAACACACACACACACACACACACGCACACACATATTTTGTTCTTTAAATCCAGTGAGTCTATTAGGTGGAGCCAGAGGGTAATGCATAGATCCATAAGTTCTACTTGGTGTTGTATTCTTACAAATCTTTTGTTGTGGCCTGTCGGCATAACCTCAAGCAGCCAAATCAGATGAGAAGGAAATCTGGGAGTCAGGATCAGCATCAAGGCAAACTGAGAGCTCCGAGGGGGAAGAGGGAATGGAGCTGGCAAAGAGAGAGTCAGAGGCAGAGTCTGGGCCATCCGTCAGCCCTCAGATGGAGAGTCAACAGCCCCAAGGTCTGGAGGTGGCTGATGAGGAAGAAGAGGAACATCTGGGTCTGACACAGGGATGCACAGAAGGCAGAGGAAAGGAGAGCAGTGGAAATCTATGGGCTGATCCTTGGGATAGAAGAGCCACGGCTGCTAGTGAAGCCGCACCCTAGTTCTGGGGATAAAAGGCAGGGGGTGGAGATGAATAGATGGGCAGACAACTATTTATCTCCCTGTTGGACAGACTTGTTAGCCTGTGTTGAAAGATAAACTTTTTTTGCTGGGACTTCTGGTGCTCCTAATAAAGGAATCATTGATTTAACTACAGAGGGTTTGTTGTGTTTGGGGAGCTGGGTCAGAACACCCTTGTTAAAGCATGTGAGAATGTTGGTCATCCTTCTTTAGGGATGCAGACACCAGAAACGATTCCTATTTCTAATGTTGTTGTTTTTTTCCCTTTCCTTCTCAATCTGCATGGAAGGGATTGACAGGTGTCATTTGTTCGCAATGCATCAGAGTTTTGCGCTCAAGAAAACTTGTCTTTAAGATCCCGTATCCTCCAGAAAGAATAACGGAGCGCATCTCGTTTTGCAGGAAGCGAGGCGTACAGACCATCCCTTAATTTGCTATTTTTAAAGGGCAGCGATGAATAAAACCTACCTGGGCAGGGCTTTGACAACCATGATGGAGAAATCAGAGACAGCTGCGAGAACAAACAGGAGAGGCAGGGGAAAAAAAAAAAAAACCCAAGGCTTTTGAATATGGCTTTCTCAAAACAGTGGGGTTTAATGGAAAGGTAGACCTCTCCATTTATTTGGCGCTGAGAGAATGGCCTGTTGGATAATGGCTGGGAATGTTGTTATTAAAACAGTGCGCGCAGTTCATTTTCAACAGTTTTGAATTAGAGTCTGCACTAATAAAACCGATACGCTTTCTTTCACAAAGGGCAGGTCTGTTAGTTAATGTAGCTGCCGCAGAGCCTCGTCGACTGTGCCTTCAGCTCTATTTGTGCATCGCAGCATGCCAGGCAGAGAGGGTTGATTTTCAAGGATCCTGCTGGTGGAAGGTAATGGCATTATAGCATCTTTATGTCAGAACCAGGACTGTGGCGCAAATGCTTCCCGTCTCTTCCCTTTCCCCTTGCTTCTCCTGTACCTTTGGTGGCACAAAAGACATTCGGCTTTCGAAAAGATCCCCTCTTCCCTCCAATATGATTACTCCTTTAAGTCACTTTAGCCCCGGCAAAGGAAATGTTATTAGTTAAAGCCTGCCCAAGCAGTATGGCGCACGCCTGATAGTGAGCACCTCCGAAGTGAAGTGCCTCTCCGCTCGCGATATGGATCGGCTCCCTTGCAGGCTGTACCAGCTGTCATCTCGTCCATACTGCTGTGATTTAATTAGTCTGTTTATGTCCTTTCTAATAATATTTCCATCTCTGCGAAAAGGGCAACATCGAGCGGCTTCTTCCCCTCACTCTGGGTTCTGCACGCAGAGGAATGCGGCCTGCACCCACTCTGCCGAGATGTGAGATTAGCTCGTCGTTCCTCATCATTTCAAAACGGGCTGATGAATTGTTCAGCCAAGAACTGGACGGGTTGCCTGGGGTCCACCGGAAAGGGGACTTAATCTGGTGGGGGCAGATTCAGAGATGGGTTCAGGGCGAGCTACGGTTCTGCCCAGAAGATCAGTCCTGAGGGAGAGAAAGAGTTGAGGGATGACTTCATTGGACATTGCAATGCTTGTTTTCTACTGCTATTAGAAGACAAAACTGTGGTTCTTTCTGCATCCCCCTCCCCCTCCTCCTCCTCCTCCTCCTCCTCCTCCTCCTCCTCCTCCCTTTTCTTCTTCTCCTCATATTCTCTCCTCCTTTTCTTCTTCTATCAAATCCTCCTCCCTCTCCTCCTCCCCCTCTTTTTTCTCCTCCTCATAATCTCTCCTCCTTTTCTTCCTCTACAAACTCTTCCTCTTCTTTTTCCTCCCTCCTCCTCTTCCTCCTCATTTTCTCTCCTGCTTTTCTTCCTCTACCAATTCTTCCTCCTCTTCCTCTTTCTCCATCCTCTCCTCCTCCTTCTCCTCTTTCTTTTCTTCTTCTTCTCCTTCTCCTCATATTTGCTCCTCCCTTTTCCCTCTACCAACTCCTCTTCCTCTCTCTTCCCTCTCCTCCCCTCCTCCTCTTTTCCTCCTCCTCATATTTTCTCCTTTTTTCTTCTGACTCCTCCTCTTCTTCCTCTTCCTCCTCTTCCCTCTTCTCCCCCTTTTCCTTATCCTCCTCTGTTCTTCCTCTTCCTCCTCTTATTCTCTTCCCATGTTTCCTTCTTCCTCCTTTTTCTCCTTTTTGTTCCCCCAAAGAATTTCATTAGAATTTAAAGTATTAAAAAATGGACCCAGTTTTTTTTTACACAAACACACACACACACACACACACACACACAGAGAGAGAGAGAGAGAGAGCTTTAAATTTGTATTGGAAAACTTCAAATCTAGTATTCTTAAAATGGGGTGTGTGTATGATAAAAAGGTCCATGGTTCAAAAATAATGCAAATAAGAGAGAGAAATTAAAGCAAACAAACTATAGAAAATGTCTGAAGATAAAGGTAGAAGGGAAATTTATACATAGTTAAAAACAAGGTTGCATACATTGATTTAAAAAATAACAATAATTTAGAGTCAGGGTTGACTTACCTGAAGATACCTCATTTTTCTGGCATGATATGGTTTTCCATTGTATTATTGTAAGACTTTGTGGGATATTTTTTTTCATGCTTCCAGTCTGCACCCTGAGATTTCTTAGTGTTCTCCCATTAAATTATTAACTAAACCATTAACCAAATTGGACCCATTTTTGATTTCTATGTCAGCCAAATAGGCCAGGAGCTGCACATTTCTGAGGCTAAATTGCATTGGTCATAATTCTACAATTATCAGAAGTTTAAAATTATAGATGTCAATCTCATAATCCTTAACTCATACATCCGTTTTGGAATGGTATGTTTCTCCACTATAATGTGCTTATGTTATTGGCATTTCTGTGGCCTTACACACTTCTCACAATGGCCAACTTTATCTCCAATCAACCACACTGTGAGATGTTGCCTTCCTAAGACTTGATAGGACTCGTCATTCAATTCTTTCATTTGTAATTTCCAAATCTGTTTTTCTGCACTTCTATTTCTTTGTTTCTGTAAATGTTTAATAAAAGGTGGTAATTAAAACTCCACAGAAACAAAACAAGTTCCCTCTTTAAAAAGATGTTTTCTTAGAAGGATAAATTGTCTGTGCCAGAAGCCAACTTTTAATCATGTCATGGTTTATCCAATATGTAGCTTTTATCTCAGAGCTACTGACATTTTTGTTCTCATAATTGTCTTGGATTCAGAGGCCAAAAGGTTTTTTGGAACCCACAGAGGCATCTCTGTGGATATGTGTGTTTGTGTATTGTATGTATTGTAAAAGAAACAGAGGTTAAGATAGTAGCTACTATCACACAGTAGAATCTCCACCCTATTTTTGCATGCGTTGTAAGGAGGAAATTCTTCAATCACATGTCATCTTGCCTTATTTTTTACATATGTTCACACATGCACTGTGCATACTTTTGTCTCATGAACTCCTGAAAGAAGTAAGTTTTTTTTAAGTTTCTCATCAGTGTGAATAATTTTGTAAAGTCAGTGCATCTTTGGCTGCAAACCACAAGGGATCCATCAACAGCTGTAGCACAAAGCTAGGAAAACACAATTGGTTTTGAGGGGTTGCTGACAGATGTTGTGTGAGCACTTCTAAACCAAATGTTGCCCTTAAATTCAAATAATTACACACCCCAAATCATAACTCCATCCTTGAAGGAAGTCTAAACGGTAATAAGATTCTTTTTCTTCCATTTAATTATGTCTGATTTTAGGAGATCCTGGACAATCCCTGGTTTTCTTGGCAAGGTTTTCAGCAAAGATTTGTCATTGCCTACTTTCTAGAACTAAGAGAAAGTGACTGGCTTGAGGTTAGCTTGCTGGTTTGTGCCCAAAGCAGGACTAGAGCTCACGGTTTCCTGGCTTCTAGCTTGATACATTAACCACTACTCCTACTGTTAACCCACTGAAACAAGATTTACATTTAGAACTAAGATTATGATATACTAGGGAGAAAGAAAAAATAATAATAGCTTCTGTGATTTGTACTAGTTAATCTGGAGCCTTCTCTAGAGTTTATCTTAGGATGCATACATTTCTTCATTTTTTCAGATGCCAAGGACTTAATATCTAAAATGCCAGCGATGTAAAAGAAATCTAGCAAACTTACATATCCTTGTAACTTTTGGGTTTTTAAAAAACTTTTTTAGATGAGAAGCAGGCGATAAACAGTGCAACCTGTTGCATGCATTCATTGATCTGTGACTTTTCAAATCATAACTTTGTAACCTTGTTAGTCAATTATCTGCTGGAGAATGAAGAATGGAGATGTTGCCATCGGCTTTTTAAGCATTTTTTTTTTAATTTTATGTAGTTCAGAAGCAAACTAGGCTGTTTCAGAAACAAATTAAGCTAA
Source organism: Notechis scutatus (assembly GCF_049901735.1). Taxonomy (NCBI): domain Eukaryota; kingdom Metazoa; phylum Chordata; class Lepidosauria; order Squamata; family Elapidae; genus Notechis; species Notechis scutatus. The sequence goes on from NC_142013.1 coordinate 104,448,099, forward strand.
AACTGGTTGTGAATCCTGTAATGCTCTTCCAATAACAACATTTGGTTCTGTTAAGAGACAGCAGGTAAGCTGGATCCAAACTCTACCCAAGGGAATTGAGATACTGTTTTTGACATAGTCTGCGGAGATACTCCGTCATCCAGGCCATGGTTGTCCCAAAAGAGCTTTCTTTCCAAAGGGCAATTAAACTTTCTTGTTTTGCTTGAAGACATTTCACTTCTCTTTCAAGAAGCTTCTTCAGTTTTGACTGAATAGTGGAGAATGAAAGAACTTATATTCCTCGCAGTCCTCTAGTCATTAGCATTCCTTCTGAGAGTCATTGAAGCCACTTGAAGGTTTATCTCTGCCCTCACCTGAATCCTGTAGTCTGCAATTTTTCTGGAAATCTGTTCATACTACCATGCCATTCAAAGGTAGTATGTTGTTGACCAGTGGTGGGATTCAATTTTTTTTACTACCAGTTCTGTGGACGTGGCTTCAGGGGCATGGCTTGGTGGGCATGGCAGGGGAAGGACATTGCAAAATCTCCATTTCCACCTCACCCCACTAACCTGCTTTCCAGCTCCGTTCTCCTGTGCAGGGCCACAAAAGAAGACCCAGCCGATCAGCTGGGACTCAATGGGAGGCAGAGAAGAGATGTGGGAGGGGCCAGTCAGAGGTGGTATTTGCCAGTTCTCCAAACTACTCAAAATTTCCACTACCGGTTGGACAGAACCTGCTGAATACCACCTCTGTTGTTGACATTATTTGCAATCCATGCCTTTATACTACAGTAAGGCAAAAAACCACCATCTTAAAACTGCCATCTTAAAACTTAGAGAATACTTTTCATTTTTTTTTCTCCTAGATGCCATTATTCCAAACATGTTTTTCATTTTGTGCTCAGTTGTTCCTAAGATGTTACTAGTGAATCAGATGTTGGCTTCAGATGTCTCATGGTCTCACATCATGATCTCCCCTCTGGCATTTCCTGCTGTTTCCCTTATCACTGTCACCAAAAAAAGACATCTTATAAATTATATATTTAAAATATGTTTTCCCAGCTTCTGTTCGGTTTTCAGATACCCTTGGCAGGCTCTTGAGATCTTTGAAACCCACACTGCTAACCCACTGAAACAAGATTGACATTTAAATCTGAGACTGTGCTATGCTTAGAATAAAACAAAATCAATTCTTTGTGATTTGTACTAATTAAATCTGGGGTTTATCTTATACTGCATGATTTTGTTCACTTTTTCAAATGCCAAGGACTTTAATAGCCGAAATGTCAATTATATACATAAAAAAATAACCAAAATTACACGTGTTCATAATTCCTGTTTTTAAACAGAATTTGCTTGCTAAAACTACAGGCAGCCCTGGACACAACTGAACCTAAAATTTATACTGCTAGGTGAGACACTATTAAATGAGTTTTGCTCCATTTTAGGACCTTTCTTGGCACAATTGTTCAGTTAATCACTGCAGCTAGTTAAGCTAGTGACACGGCTGTTAGGGGATCGATCATATGACCCTGGGACACTGCAACAGTCATAAGTACATGCCAGTTGCCAAGCATCTGAATTTTGATCACATGATAATGGGGATGCTGTAATGGTCGTAAGTGAGAAAAACAGTCATAACTCACCTTTTTTCAGTGGCATTCTAACTTTGAACAGTCACTAAATGAAGGAGTACTATCCATATTTGTTTTAGTGGGATCTTTGATGTTCTCTCCGACTTATTGCTTCCTTTTACTATATATATTCATGTGCAATGTGGTTGAATTTGAGAAAAATCAATTGCAAACTCCAGAGAAAACCACTGGGTAATTTATTTTAGCCCAATGTAAAAAAAAATAAAAAATAGGAGAGAGAGAGAGAGACCCAGGAAGGGAAACCCTTTGGAAAAAAAGAAGGCACAAAACCAAATATATTTATCCCTTAATTGAAATTAATGCATACTTACATCTCCTTAGAGGACTGGAGGCTAAAACATATGAAGATCAACTGCAGGAACTGGGTGTGTATAGTTTAATGAAAAGAAGATGACATGATAGCACTGTTCCAATATTTAGGAGGCTGCCATAAAGAAGAAGGGGATCAACCTATTCTCCAAAGCACTTGAAGGTAGGAAAATAAGCAATGGATGGAAACCAATCAAGGAGAGAACCAAACTAGAACTAAAGAAAAATATTCCTGACAGTTAGAACAATTAACCAGTGGAACAAGTTGCCTTCAGAAATTGTGGGTGCTCCAACACTGAGGTTTTTAACAAGAGATTGGACAACCATTTGTCTGGTTGGTATAGGTCCGTGATGGCGAACCTATGGCACACATGCCACAGGTGGCACGCAGAACCATTTGTGCCGGCATGCGAGCTGCAGGCAAACTTACCTCACTGTGCATGTGTGTGTCTCACAGCTGATTTTTGGCCAGTTTGAGACCTTTTTCTGCCTCCCAAAGGCTTGAGGAAGGCTTCTGCAGGCTTCTGCAGTCCGAAAACTAGCCCCGTTTCATCACTTCTGGTATTTCCAGAAAAACAGGAAGTGACGAAACGGGTCTAGTTTTCAGCCTACAAACCTTGCTGAAGCCTGCAGAAGCCTTCCTCAAGCCTTTGAGAGGCCGAAATAGGCCTCAAATTAGCCAAAAGCCAGCTGTGAGGCACAGTGCAGGTAAGGGGGTGAGAGGGGTGGGAGTGGTGGCGGGAATTGCGCGTGCATGCATAGTGGGGCATGCACATTATCTTCTGGGTTCTGGCATGCGAGCGTGAACATGCAAGCGCGTGCACAGTTTTTGGCACTAGAGCCCAAAAAGGTTAGCCACCACTGGTAAAGGTTCTCCTGCTTGAGCTGTGAGTTGGACTAGAAGACCTCTAAGGTTCTTTCCAACTCTGTTATTCTGCTATTATGTATTGATATAGATTCTGCATCTCCACCCTTCCCCAGCTTTAGGCCTTCTGTGCACATAATGTACCATTTCAAATTTATTTTCCTTCTCATTTGAGCTGTCCTCTTGGTACCAACACTTTTGAAAGTAGCAAACAATTTTTGAGTTAATCTTTAAGGATAGGTCTTATTCAGAAAGGGAATGGCTTGTGAGATGCGTAGTTATTAAGAGTTACCAGTTGTTCCTTTTCTTCTTCTTTTGCTAACCTCTGTCCTGTTGGATTTATAAATGGAACAGGATGACCTTTGAAATGATGATGGAAACAGAGAGATAAACACCACTTGAAAGGACAAACCAATTAATATAAATGTTTTGCACATAACACTGATTTGAGCCCACTGCTATCTATGTAAACCTTTTCAGTGCCTTTAAGAACAAAGAATCAAAAAAGGAAAAAAGAGAGAAGGGACTGCATATTTTAAATACAGCTTTGGTAAATCTGTCATGAAGGAAGACAGTGTAAATCTGCATACATCATTATCATGCTTAGTGTCAGATCCAGAAACTTATCTGGCAAATATATTTTTGGAGAAAAAAAGTACTTGTTGGTGAAGTCACAATCTGAGCGCACAAGGGTCGCAATGTGCAGTTGTTGTTTGGTATCATTGAGCAGTTTGTTGTTTGATATCATTGAGACCTATATTTCAAGGTGTATTTCAATAGAAAATTTGACCAAAAGTGATTAATAATCCTCACAAAAGTAGGAAAATCCATGACAATTCCTTCCTTCCTTCCTTCCTTCCTTCCTTCCTTCCTTCCTTCCTTCCACCAGAGATGTCTAGAACATGTTTGGAAACATGAGCTAAGCAACTTTTTTTTTAACCATCTGTTCAAAAACCTCAAGAACAGACATAGTATTAATTGTTGCATGTCTTTGTCATCTATCAATCTTTTGTTGATTACCTGTTCATTCATACTCATCTGGTTTTTTAATCACAATAAAACAGTTTATGTGATTTTGCCACCCTTGGAGGTTTATTATTAAGTTCTGAGTTTCTTAAGTGACCTTGAAAGAAGATTTTTTTTTTCATTTCTTCATGGGTAATGCAACACCTGGAAGAAATCTTAAATGGTTGTTATTTTCATATAAATAGGATTTCAAATCTCCTAGCACCTAGAAAGGAATTGAAGAAAATATGCTAGTATTCTGATACTCAGCACAAAAGAGTCAATTTCTCCCCTGTCTTACTGGGGTGGTTATTGATGTAAAGAACTTTATACATAAATAAAGAGAGTTGGGACTAACCCTGGCTTTAGAAACATTCTTTCTAAAGATGAACAAATGTTCATGGATCAAATCAACTTCCCAAAGATCTAAAGGTCTTTTTTCCCCCCCCAGCTACTACAAGGGATTAAAAACATCCTTCTGCTTCTCTCTTGTGAACATCAGGGACACTTTAAATACACTTTCCTCCTTTATTTTGTGGGTGCCAGAAACCCTACTGTATATATGGAGAGATGGAAAAGGAAGAGAAAAGCAATGACAAACTATTTTATCATTCTAAGATCAATGTAACCGTTTTGGATATACCACACTTGGGAATTTGAATCTTTTTCCTCTCTTTAGTTCTGTATTATCTCTTTATTTTTTTTTCCTCTCCTAAAGCCTGTGCATATATTCTCTTTGCAGACTGAATTATAAAATGTAATCAATTGAAAAAATTTTTTTTTTAAAGATTTTAAAATAATCATTATGTGACTATACGTAAGGAGGGTGGGTGGAAAGACAAGTTTGACATTTGAAAAACACTGGAATTAAGGCTGAACTTCTGTACTAATTGATTTTTTAAAGAGTTCCTTGAAAAAAAAGTGAACTCTAAAATTGTTTGGAGGTGCCTTGGCTGCATTCCAAAACATTTATGATGAGGCAAAACTAGACAGTTTTGGTTCTCCGGAAAAGACACATTCTGTACAATGGTTCTAATTTAACATCTCAGTTGCACCTTGGCATATTATGCTACAGGCTTTTCCTGCCTCTCAAGAATGTAAACAAGCTTTGTCCAGTGTCCACTCTAAAGGAGAACATACTGCAATTAACGAAGTCTGCATTAGCATTGATTTAATTATTATAAAGATAGATATCTATTTACACCCTGCATGGTTGAATGCTATATAAATCACTAAGATTTTAGCCCAATAATACACACAAAGAACGGCTGCAGATGTTGGGTCTGGCTAGTCTGAAGAAAAGAAGAATTAGGGGTGACATGATAGCAGTATTTCAGTATTTGAGGGGCTGCCCCAAAGAAGAAGAGGTCAAATTATTATCCAAAGCACCAGAAGGCGAGAAAAGAAACAATGGATGGAAACTCATCAAGGAGAGAAGCAACCTGGAATTAAGGAGAAACTTCCAAACAGTGAGGACAATTAACCAGTGTAACAGCTGGCCTTCAGATGTTGTGGGTGCTTCATCACTGGAGGTTTTTAAGAAGAGACTGGACAGTCACTTGTCTGAGATTGTACAGGTTTTTCTGCTTGAGCAGGGGGCTGGACTAGAAGACCTCCAAGGTCCCTTCCAGTTCTATTCTAACAATTCTAACAAGTTTGAAGAACATTTCTATGGATTGTAGTATATTTTGGGCTGAAGATTTTGCTGTTGTAGGAAGGAATTAACCAGATAAGAGGTTTCCCATGACTTTTATTCCAAATTAATAGAATAACAGAGTTGAAAGGGTTGGAGGTTTTCTAGTCCAACTCCCTGGTCAAGACCCTATACCATTTCAGATAAATGACTGTCCAATCTCTTCTTAAAAACCTCCAGTGATGGAGCACCCATAACTTTTGAAGACAAGCCACTCCACCATTATTAATTGTTCTCCCACCAGGAAATTTCTCCTTAGTTCTAGGATGGATATTTTCTTGATAAGTTTCCAACTTGTCCTTCAATGAAGAATAGGTTAAGCCCCTTCCTCTTTGTGGCAGCCCCTCAAAAATTAGACCACTGTTATTAGATGTGGAAAAAGTTAAATCTATATTGACTTGTCAATTGAAAGAAAGGTTTATATCTAAACGGCACTGCTTATGTTCATATTCTGATTTACACAAGTCTTATTTTAATTGGCCTTTAATGGGCTTGGTTTAACTGGGCTTTAAGGGAAATATAGTAGTATTTCTGTCCAAGACCTACATAGTCAATGAACATTTAGTGGTGCTTCTTCCTTTCCTAATGCGCTTTTGAGCTGAGCAGCTTTTGTATGTCAAAGGCAACCCTTTGCCTGAGTTATTGGCTCCAGAAATCATTGTATTACCAGTAATCATGCTAAAGTGACCTCTTGAAGTTTCACATTAAAATAAGCAAATCCCATCCTTTACAAAGCAAACATTTTTAAGGAAGAAGGATGGTTCTAACAAGATTCAGGAATAGCCCTCTAAGTTGGTCTGGAGCTTAGTCAACATATGACCAACCACAAGATGGTCCAGTAACTGGAGTCCTTACTTTGGTGTCAGATACCTGTTGCTGGTTCAGCTACCCAAGAACCAGTAGCAAACTGGTTGGAATCCAGTATTGGAGGCTAACTCTGCTCCCATCCTGGATCAAAGTTGATTCAGCCTTCCATCCTTCTGAGGTCAGTAAAACGAGGACCCAGATTGCTGGGGGCAATATGCTGATGTTATAAATTGCCCATAGAGTGCTGTAAAGCATGGTGGGTCAATATAGAACTCTAAGTGCTATTGCTATCCTGGAATATCACCCAACACACAGACACAGACACACATTGGATTCATCCCATGATTGTATAAATAGTTAACAATGATGTGGAAGACCAATTTATTCTTGTCATTTAGACATGGAAGTAATTGCACTCTCCTGCTCATGCTCTCTGATACATGATAATGTAAAATTGCCTCTCATAGTATGTTGTCAAACCATCATAGCTTATTGGCAAAGATAGTCTTGTTTTCTATGAATTTGTCTAAACACCTTCTAACCTTTTTTTTTTTTTTTGGAAAGCCAGATGGGTTGATGGTTACTGTCAAACTGACTATCTGCTATCAAGTAATCCTTCCTTTTGGTTTTTCAGAAGAGTCTGTCTCTCTTTCAGATATATAGAGTTACAGAGTTGGAAGGGACCTTGGAGGTCTTCTAATCCAACCTCCTGCACAAGCAGGAGACCCTGTTCCATTCCAGACAAAGGACTGTCCAGTCTCTTCTTAAAAGCTTCCAGTGATGAAGCATCCACAACGTCTGAAGGCAAGCTGTTCCATTGGTTGATTGTTCTCACTCTTAGGAAGTTTATCCTTAATCCCAGGTTGCTTCTGTCCTTGATTAGTTTCCTTCCATTTCTTGTCTTCTGATGATTTGGAAAATAGATTGATCTCCCCTTTTCTTTGGGGCAGCCCCTCAAATATTGGAACACTGCTAGGATAGCCATTTGTTCATATCTTGTGACTGCTTTTATATCCTATCAGAGGAACTGGATTATTATTATTTTTTTGGGGGGGGGGGGAGAATTGTACTGATTTAATGTAGAATTTCAAATTAAATTAGTGGAGGATTATTTTACAAGCAAGCAAGCAAGCAAGCAAACAACACTGTGTTTGGTGAATGATGATAACTTTAACATATTATAAAAATAACATATTCAACATGTAGAAATGTGGCTACTTTCCCCCCCCCCCATCAATTAACATTATTTATCAGGATACTCAATAATAATTCAACCTGGTTGACTACTATCTCTAATGACAAAAGAGATTTAGAAGGGGACATTATTCACATTGGGGAAGGAGCTAATAAGTGCTTTTTGATCATTCATTGAGGAAAAAAAATCAGTTGACATAAATTGGGAAACCTTTCAGTAGAAACATATCCATTCAACTGTTGGCTTATTTAGCTGTGCATTTCTGAGTACCATCCCTCTATTATTTCTGCTTAATTAAAGGTCACTTCCTCTGGTCACATTCAATCTTTTCTTCCTATGTAATATTTATGTTGACTTTCTCATGGCTTGTTTGGGATTTTAAGTTTTGTCTTCTGCCACAATGAACTTGTCCAGAAAAAAATGTTTTTAAATCTTGTGTACTGCACGTAGAGAGAGAAGGATAAATATAAACTGGGACACATACATAAGGTAATCTTTTTAATAATTCTCAAATTGAGGATTTCATGTCTACAAAATAATGCATTAGGGTACTGCACACCAGAACAACTAGACATAAGTATAGTTTTTTCCCCTAATGCCCTCACTTTGCTAAACAACTAACTCCAACAACACTGTCAAAATACTTAATAAGACTGTATTACTATTATTCTTTTCATCCTTCCTAGTACCTATGTCTTCCCACTTATGACTGTAATCATGTTGCTTAAATCTTCACAATTTATATTGTTTTACTTGTTTTCCTAGTATGTTTTGATTGCTATTTAGTAACCTATGTATGATTTGATTGCTTATTAGTAACCTACGACAGTCACTAACTGTTGTATCTTATGATTCTTGATGAATGTATTTTATTTTTCCTTTATGTACACTGAGAGCTTTTGCACCAAAAACAAATTCTTTCTGTGCCCAATCACACTTGGCCAATAAAGAATTCTATTCTATTCTATTCTATTCTATTCTATTCTATTCTATTCTATTCTATTCTATTCTATTCTATTCTATTTGCAAATTAATATGTTTATGCATCGGAGAGAAAACAGAATGTGCCACTGTTTCTTGAAAAAAAAAAAAGGCTCATGAAGAATTTTACTTCCTTTGCATTATTCTTAATTAACGTCAGGCACAAATAAGAGCAGGTGGTAATATTTAAGCAAATGAAAGAGAACCAACTTTATATCTTTATTTATTTCATTAATTTAATCTACTCATACCAACAAGCCCCTTGGTATACATCTCCTTGATTCTTCATCTCTTCTAACTATACCAAGAAGAAACCTCTGTTTCATTCCTCCTCCCATTTTCTGAATGTCAGAAAAAAAAAAAGATGGTGTTTTTTTTTGCTTGTTTGAAAAATATAAATACTATTATTATAGGCATAACACAAGTTACGGAGCATAAAAACAAAGGTGCCTTCCTTCTCCAGACTTTGTAGAATTATGAACTTCTTATTAACAGCTAGACCAGGGGTCAGCAACCTGCGGCTCTGGAGCCACATGTGGCTCTTTCATCCGTTTGCTGCAGCTCCCTGTCATGGGTCAGTGCCACAATTTTGAGAGGAGCTTCTGGTTAGGGAGAAGAAAAGCATGGCACGCCAGGAGGAGATTCTATGGCAAGGGGTGGGTTTTCTGGCCAGCTCCACAATTGATAGAGCTTTCGGTTAGGACAGGTAGAGAAAAAAGGATGCCACACTAGGAGGAGATTCTAGAATTGAATGGGGGGGCTTCTGGTTAGGACCTTTGTGGCTCTTTGAGTATTTAAGGTTGCCGGCCCTGAGCTAGACCTTCCCAAGGACTCCATTCCTGGACAAACTGATGTCTTGGTCATGTACTCCTCATCTCTTTAAGGCTATTTTCCTCAAAACCTCTAGGTAGAGGACAAAATTTCAAGAAATGAAATGAAATGGATGACTCTAATCTCAGCATGCTAAGCTCAGCATTCAACAAAATGTTTTGAAGTGCTCAAAAAGGGGGAATATGTGTAACTCAGGGTTGAAATGAGGGGTCCTTGGTGCTTTTTGAGCTTGGTTGTTTCCTTGCTAGCACTGATGACTATTTATTTCGTTTGGGTAATGTAATGTCTGCAAGACAGAATGGGGCAATTTGCTGCAGCCAACCAGCCGTGGCCAACTTGCCATGACCAACTCACTCTGGGACAACTCACTGTGGGAAAGTTTAACAAATCAATTTAATTATTTAAAATAGATTTTAAAAAACATTTTAATATTTGTCATTTGCATTTCATTTTGTCACTCCTTTTGCATCCTTACTTTAATGATTCTATTCCACCGTTTCTTTGATATTAGGGCAACTCTTGTTCCATAGCGAATTGCCTATAGAACCTTGTCAGTGACGAGATGGCCGTAATGATGGCCATGGCTAGTTGGCTGCAGTGAATTGTCATAGACCCTCTGCAAGAAAGCAACGCAAGCAAGAAACCAGTGGTTTAGCTGCAGTGGAGTAAAGAAATAAATAATTTTCCTGGAAAGGTAAAAAAATTTGATTGGAAAGGGCCTAGTGCTAGAAGGGGGCCACGTTTGGGACAGAAAAAAGGTATCATTTAATGCAGGGTTAGTGTTACCATGCTAGGACTAAAAAAAAAAAAAAAGCAAATTGTGTATGCTTCATTAACTCTTTGCACACAAGATAAAAGTGCTTTCTGATGAAGTGAAAAACCAACTTGGGATCAATTTTCCACAACATAAATTCAACATTCATTCCATTCTTGATAGTCTTATATTTAAACAGCCAGACAGGGATTATATCTCCCTTTTATCTATTTTGTAATTTTAGAACAAACTGTTCATCTCTTGTTTAGAATATTGATCAATATTTATAATTTCTCAGATCCTTTTGCACTGACACTCCCACGCTTCAGCATTGGTTCAGAGGCTGGTGCTTGCAAGAAAGCTTTTGATTATTATTATTATTATTTTGTACAGATTTGATCTGTTTGTTTGATGTGAGCAGGACGCTTCACTCTGTTAATTCTGTAATTAACTATTGTCAGAATTCTACCTGGCTTGGAGTTCAGCTTTTTCCATCCTTTTGCAACAAACACAAGCTTAAAAGAGACTTTATTGGAGTTTGGGAAAGAGATCTGAATTCTTTTAAAATGCTGTAATACACCAAAATATTATTAAGTTGTGGAATCTCTGTTCTAGTGTTTCCAACTAAGGGAGGGAGAGAGAGAGAGAGGGAGGAAGAGGGAGAGAGGGAGAGAGAGATGATATACTATAGATATATAGATATAGAAATAAATAGAGATAGATATATAGAAATAGAAATATGTATCTATATCTATAGAGACAGACAGACAGACAGACAGACAGACAGACAGACAGACAGACAGACAGACAGACAGACAGACAGACAGATGAGATAGAGATACAGAGAGAGAGAGAGAGAGAGAGAGAGAGATACACACAGAGAGAAAGACATGGAGAGAGAGAGATGTATCTAGGTAGATACACACACACACCTACAAGTTTTATTATTATCTACAGACTTATAAGTAACAACATAAACTTATTTTATTTATTTTTTATTTTTATATATTAAAAACCCAAATGCACATCAATCCTTAGTCCAGAGAATATGAATGCAAGAGGCAAATCAGTTTAATTTATTGCTCAATTGTACTTTTAGCATTAGATCTTTTCAGCTTGAATGTTTGACAGAAAAAGTCAAATAAGTATCTTTACCATAGGCAGTGAGTCTCTTTGTTCTTCTATTTGTAAACACATTTGAAAAAAAAAAAAAGTCCCACGCTTTAAATAGTGTGTGTTCCTCATTATAAAGAAAAAAGGTTGAGTTAAGCATCCGGTTTTGAAGCAATTTTCAAGTCATTAGCTGATGTAAATTTCTCCTCACATCACAAGTGTATAAACCCTCCATATTTGTATTACAGAGCAACACAAAACTCACATTGAAGGTAATAGCTCTGGGGACCAGCTGAGTAAGTGCTTAGGAGCAATGTGAACTGACATTCTTTCTTTTATTTTCTTCCGTTTAAAATATTTTGCCCGTTTAAACTGCCTTTATGGTATATTGTTTTCAGATGCTTGTTGAGTCCTTCTGTTGTGTGGGCTCCGTGCACAAGCCCTCATAGCACGTATGAAGTAACATCTGTTCGGTCTTTTTCTTGCTGGGATTCTTGGTATAATTAGCTCTATATTTCACCAAACACAATTCTGCTCCCATGGCGGACAGAACAGCATGAAGAAAACATAAATAATTGAAGATTAGAGAAACAGAAGGCAAAGTTGAGGTAGGTGGTTTGGCTAAGAAAGGGGTTAAGGAGAAAAGAAGGTCATCTCATTACAGAAAATAGCATTGTTATATTAACAATTGTAAAATGGAGATGGCGTTGTTTCCTAGTGATTAATGAAGAAGAAGAATTCAGCCACTTGGCAGATAGAGTCATATATTTATATGCATATCGTTAAAAGGAAAATGTGTTATTTTAGCCATGGCCATTATTTTGAAAACAAATAACAGAAAGATCTCAACAAGATTTGGTCCAAAGCATTCTGACATGACCTAAAGCATCCCAGAGAACAAGACAGAAAAAAGATAAAAGAAGATTCTCATCATGGAACTCTTCCAAATGGCCAAATCTCAAGGGGAAAAAAAATATTTGTGTAACACTGGTATTCCTAGGGCTCAGAGTTGGAGAAATATGTCTCAGGAGACCCCAGGATATTCCACAATTTTATTTCTGTAACAGTGAAATTGGAGTTTGTTCCTATTTTAGAGAAGAAGCAGTAGAGATGTTTTGGGTTGAGAACATTTTACATGGGCCTTTTTCTGCGCATGTGTTGATATAATCCATTCTCTGCATATGTTGGTATGTACATTAATGTAAAGTATAGACTGAACAGAATCAAGGGAATGAAGTTCTAGGCTTCTTTCCAAAATTCAAGGGGTTGATCCCAACTGCCAGGAGGTGGGATCTGCCAGTTGAGAGACCTTCTGGGGATGATTGCCCCTGTTTCTCTCCCACTGTTTAGGGAACCTCTCCCAAAGTCCTTGGGGCTAAAGCGGTGCAAGAGAGATGGATTCTGGAGCTGAGAAACTTCTGAGATTGTCTCCTCCTAGCCTTGTCTCCCTTCCTGGATCCTTTTGACCAGCAGTTAGAGGAACAGCAGTGTCAAGTTCTCCAGTGGTATAGCTGGAGAATCTGAGAATGAGGTTGTCTATGGAGATTCTCAGTCATCCAGGTCATGGTTGTCCCAAAAGTGTTTTATCATGAGGCAACTGGACTTTTTTTTTTCTTTGAAGATGTTTTGATTCTCATCCAAGAAGCTTCTTTGGCTGTGAATGGATGGTGGAGAATGGAAGGATTTATATTCCTTGCAGACAGCTGATCATTTGCATCCTTTTTAAAAAATAAATATTTTTATTATTTACATATAGGTATAAACAAACACAGTGTGATCCTTCTGGCATTTTCTCCGCCATACACACACAAATGACCTATATACTATTTATACATTGCTAGTCTTATACAGTTATTTCTGACCAACATACTCATTCTGATACATACATAATATCTCATAATTTAACCTAGTTATTTCATGTTCCAACTCCCACCTCTTGATTCCAGCTATTGGTAATACCTATTCCATGTATTGTAGTATTCTGTCTCCCCTTTGTTTTTTAATTCTAACGTTAATCTGTCCAATTCTGCTCAAACTAATATTTTCTTTATTATCTTTTTTTCTGAGGGGATGTTTTCACTTTTCTATTGCTGGGCGTATAGCAATCTCGCTGCCATCAGGATGTGTAATGTTAGATATACTAACCCTTTACTATAACCATCTGTTATAATTCCTAATAGAAATAGTTCTGGTGATTTGCATTCTTTGAGCAAGTGGTTAAGGTCACCTGGAGATTTATCTGTGTCCTCAGGGTTACCTGAGTGGTGCAAGTTGGTGTGGAGCCTTCTTGGAACTGAGAATGAGGACCAGGAAATTTTCAGAAAGGCATCTTTAATGCTAATCAGGTAAAAACAACCTTGAAAACAAAGTTCCTTGAGCAAGCCAATTAAAACAAAGAGTCTTTGAAATAGTTCCCTTTCGCAGCCTTCCTTCTGGGTTTGGTGGCCTCTTCTCGTACCACCTGCTTCCCTAAATCTCTTCCAAGAGGAAAGAGTCCAGATGAACTTCAGTGGTGGATACTTCCCATGTGCCATTTCTTAGTGGCAGAGAATGGAAAAAGTCTACTCAACAGAGATTGTCACTTCCCTTTCTTTCTTTCTTTCTTTCTTTCTTTCTTTCTTTCTTTCTTTCTTTCTTTCTTTCTTTCTTTCCTTCCTTCCTTCCTTCCTTCCTTCCTTCCTTCCTTCCTTCCTTCCTTCCTTCCTTCCTGATTGATTGACTGACTTCCTTTCTTGCCTGCCTTCTTTCCTTCTTTCTTTCTTTCCTTCTTTCTTTCCTTCCTTCCTTCCTTCCTTCCTTCCTTCCTTCCTTCCTTCCTTCCTTCCTTCCTTCCTTCCTTCCTTCCTTCCTTCCTTCTTTCTTTCTTTCTTTCTTTCTTTCTTTCTTTCTTTCTTTCTTTCTTTCTTTCTTTCTTTCTTTCTTTCTTTCTTTCTTTCCTGCCTTTCAGTGATTTCCCCCCCCCTCCTTATGGGCTGTTGGTGGTACAGAGTGAAGGGAAAGAAAAGTTCAGCTGGGCAGGCATCCAGAATGCTGTGTGCCCTCTTCCTCACTCCTCAGGAATGTTTTTAAGAGCTATTGTGGATGTATGAGCCACGCTCACTTTGTATACAAGCACAGAAGTTCAAATCTCACCCTTCACACATGTTGTCACCTGACTGAAACCACAGCTTGGTCCAGTGAAGGTCACTTAAATCAATTGGATTCAATTATAGCTAACTTACTACTAGAAAGGTCATGTTTTCATTCACTCGAGAGACTTCCCAGGAATGCAGAAGTACATAGATGTGCAGTTTAAAAGCAAATTCAAGAGAGACATTCAGAATACTAAATGAGACTGAGTGTGGCCAGCACCCTTGACGAGCCACAGAATATAAAGCTTCCTTTCTCCCGAGGAGACCCAAAGATTGGGATTGGGATTGTGTGATTCTCTATCAGTTCAGCCACTAAAGTTATAGTCTGTTCCTCTCTTAGAATGGAGGCCTAGAATGGAGGTATATGGAGATGTATGCCGCCAACACCAATATCCGAAAGGGATTCTTTCAGAGCAATCAAAACAAACTTTTTTTTTTCTGTAAAAGAAAAAAAAAATAGTTTTTATACAAATGGCTGTATATATCATATGTATCACATTTAATATCCAAATATCTGGGGGAGATGAATGGGTTGAAATAATGCTTGATTGCTATAGAATATTGGCTTGATGATGAGTGTCAATTTTCTGTGGTTCACACACAAGTGTAATAGTAGGTGAGTTTCAGACTTTGAACACAAATGAAATCATCCTTGAAGCTTTACAGTGGGATCACAAATTGGGGGTGCCAGGTATTGGGGGGTGGCATGTGTATGTCTGTGTGAGAGAGAAAGGGGGGGGGAGAGGGAGAATTGATGGTTAGTTTTGCTTTGTTTTTACTCCTCATAACTTAATTCTCTTGTGGACTTATCTCTCTTGGGTTGACTGCCTTCAGAAACACGCACAACTGATTGTACAGGACAACACAACTCTTTCTCAATATTAACAGGCACATTGAGGGCAGGTAGAAAATCATGAGTCTGGTTGTGCTTTTTCTGACTAAAAACTTGATTAAATAATGCATAAACTTTCATAAGTTACAGCTTAGGAACCACCAAAGACAAATTTTGCATAAATATGACATTGAAATCTTGTCCCATGTGTTATATGCACTGGAGTAGAATCCTAATACTTTCCTTACTGAATGATGATAGAATTTTCTTTTTCTCTTATCTTTGGAATTTTCATTCCAAAATTTAAAATACACACCAACCATTTAACACAATAGCAGAATCACAGTATAAGAAGTGTATCTTGGAAATCTTCTAGTCCAACTAAAGCAGGACACCCTATACAATTTCAGACAACTGGCTGTCCGGACTCTTCTTAAAAGCCTCAAGTGATGGAACACCCACAACTTATGATGGCAAGCTGTTCCACTGGTTAATTGTCCTCACTGTCAGGAAAGGTCTTCTTAGTTCTAGGTTGATTGTTTCCATCCATTGCTTCTTCTCTTGCCTTCTGGTGCTATGAAAAGTAAGTTGACCCCCTCTTCTTTGGGGCAGCCCCTCAAATATTGGAACACTGCTATCATGTCACCCTTAGTCCTTGTTTTCACTAGACTAGACATACCCAATTCCTGCAACTGTTCTTCATATGATTTAGCCTCCAGACCTATAATTATCTATGTTGCTCTTTTTCCAGAGTCTCAACATCTTTTTTTATAATACGGTGACCAAAACTGGATACAGCATTCCACGTGTGGTCTTACAAAGGCAATGCAACCAAAAGCTGAAAATCCATTGTTGTTTTTTTCTCCTTCTATATTCAAAATGAATTCTTATTACTGAAACATGCTGGGGAAATATAATATTGTGCAGTCATTTTGCTTAATCCATGTGGAGATTTGCAACCTCTCTGCAATGTCTTCCTTTTGTGGTCTACCTTTTAAGTCTCTTCATGTTGTAATAAGGAGTTACATGCAACTGAAAAAAAAAATGAAACCTTCTCACATTATTTCAGAATCTTTGTTCTAGGCAGTCTTGCATGATATGGATGGAAAAATTAACTGAAAAAAATTGTTTCTAATCTACCACGTGAAAGGCCATTGAAATTGTATGAAATGAGTCATGTCCAGATTATAGTTTTAAAAGCCCCCAAGTCATACCAGAATTTGCAGTACATATATAATTTGTTTTTATAACGACACAGTCATAGAAAATAAAAATATTGTAAAGCTCACATCAGATTAAAATGTTAAATGCAAAAATTAGAACATACAAAATCAATTAGCTGATTCAGATGGGCTGGGATTCTGCTGTTATACTGGTCTCCTTAAAAATATTCTGCCCCTTAGTTTCTTTCCAGCCTTTCATTCATAGAAAATATGTGGCTTCTAACATGAAATTCAGTTTTAAGCAAACATGTGGAAAGCAATCTTTAAAATTCTATTATAACTTACTTAATAGATTAAATATTCATTATTTACTCACTCATTCATTCAATAAGTATTTATTTAATTGAATAAATATAACTGATACATTGCTTCTGGGTTGAATGTCTTTTTACAACCCAATTTGGAATCCAGGTCTAGGGGAAAAACAAACAAACAAACAAACAAACACACACACATTGGAACAGATTGAGTATTTCCCCATCTTCAGTGGGGAAGACTTGGCTGCCTTCCCACTTTCAAACAGGGCAAAAATGAATATTTTCTGCATTTCCTTTTCCTACTAAAAGGAACAGTTTTGGATAGGCTGAAAAGTTCCTTTTTGAAGGAGGCATTTCTAAGCTGTGTGCAAAGTTCCAAAGCAAGACTTGGACTCATTAAAGCAGCTGTATCCTTGGGAAATCCATAGATAATATGGTGCACCTGCACAGACATGAGTTGGTCAAGACATTTGAAGGAGCCACACCAAGCCTTCCAGAGACTACCCCACTTCAAGGACACACTTTCATAAGTTCTCCTCCTACACAGCTCTAAAATGTCAGCCCTAATATTGTTATGGTTGTATGAGCTGGTGGATATTTTTTGTTGGACTGGACCACTAATGCTAGAGAGCCAATCTGATATGTCTAAGATCCTTCAGGTTCAACTCTGATGGATGAGCTAGTTAAGCATTTCAATCTAGTAGCTGTCCACCAAACAAAACAGGGAGTACAAGCCATGCTGGTAAAAGCTCACAACTACCTAAATACTTTTCAGTGTAGAGCCCAAGATTCTGGTTGTGAAATCCGAGCAACATCAATTGATAGAATCAAAACTTTGGTCTTGGGAATACTTAAATTGGCAAATGAAAATATCATGCCTTGCATCACTTTTACAACGTGCATCAAATAAAATGTATTCATCAGTTCTGTCTTTGCTTTTGGTTTTTAAACTTCATTAGGCCTATAAATTAATTGAAACATGACAATTATTTCTAACATACCAGCCACTAGACGGCAGCCAAAAGGTACAGGAACAAACTGTTGCTTCTCCTCTCGCCATTCATCCAGATATTCACAGCTCAGAAATGGTATGGCCATTATGGTTTGCTCTTTGAAATGTCTAAGTTACATTTACAGCATTCCTTTTTTCCCCCATTTAAAATATATGTATTCTTCACCAAGCCCCAAACTTATAAAACCATTACCAATATTTTCTAATTAATATTTACTCTTTTCTCAAGCTATTATAAGTGCACTTAATGCAGAGCCTAAAATGAGAGTTGACAATTGCAAACACAAACCAACCAACATAGTAATAAAATCAATACTTACATTTCCCTTGGGGGCAGTATTTACTGTTTGCCGTGCCGTTTCCTTAATGGAATAGCAGTTATGCTTGCAGAAATCTTGTAACTACCATCTTTATGTTTTAAATAAAAGCAGCTTTCTTGGAGCAGTTAAGAAAGAACAAGAGAGAGAGAGAGAGAGAAATAGAGAGAGAGAGAGACCCTTAACTTAATATTAAAAAAAAAAAAGTTATGAGCATTTGGTACTTTATTTATTCTCTAGCAAGGAGACATACATAATTTTCACCCGGTTCAGATCCCATAAATGAATGCTTAGTTTCCTTTGGTCTAGATGATCTTACTATGATCTTTCTGAGTTTAATGTATTTTGTAATTCGAAGTTTGATGAATTGTATCCACAGGTAGTCCTCAACTTATGACCACAATTGAGCCCAAAATGTATGTTGTTAAGTGAGACATTTGTGAAGTGAGTTTTGCTCCATTTCTCGCCACATTGGTTAAGTGAATCACTGTAGTTCTTAAATTAGTAACAGTGTTGTTAAGGGAGTCTGATTTCCGCACTGACTTTGCTCCTCAGAAGGTCACAAAAGGGGCTCACATGGTACACACCCCCGGGACACAGCAACCGTCATAAATGTGAGTCGGTTGTCAGGCATCCAAATGTAAATCACCTGACCATGGGGAATCCTACAAGGGTCACAAATGTGTGAAAAATAGTCATCAGACATTTCTTTCAGGGCCGTTGTAACTTCAAATGGTCACTAAATGAACTGTTGTAAGTCGAGGACTACCTATAGATATTTACGTGGATGAGTGTTGGTGATAATTAAGATGACAGGCCTTCTGTCCAAGAAATTCTTGATCACTTAAAAAAAAGGGCATTTTGTTAAAAGTCTATGGAGATTCTCAGTCATCCAAGTCATGGTTTTCCCAAAAATGCTTTTTCAAGAGGCAACTGGACTTTTTGATTTTTCTCTGAAGACGTTTCACTTCTCATCCAAGAAGCTTCTTCAGCTCTGACTTCAAAACTGAAGAAACTTCTTAGATGAGGAGTGAAACGTCTTCAAGAAAAAGCAAAGAAGGTCCAGTTGCCTCTTGAAAAAGCTCCTTTGGGACAACCATGACCTCCACCAACAATATATAGTTTATCTCTTGGCCCTCATCCTAGAGAAAAACTACAGTATATATCCATATCTATTCATATCTAAATATATTGTTTCCCCACCATCCAGTCAGAGCTGAAGAAGCTTCTCAGATGAGAAGCAAAACATCTTTAAAGAAAAACCAGAAAGTCCAATTGCCTCCTGAAAAAACACCTTTGAGACATTTAATTAAACCTGTATGATTCAAGTCAAGTCATCCCTGCTGGTGTTTCCAATCCTTTCAGTGCAGTTTAATGATAAAGGGAGCAGGTTGTTTTAAGGCTGGGATAAGAAACAGAACATCAAGGAACAGTACAAAACTGGAAGGAAAAATTATCCCCCCACAAAACAAATGGAAAGCAATCCTGACATAAATAGGAAGGTTGTGCAAAGGTAGTTGAAAAGGGTGATTTCAGAGGTGTTATTCAGCAGGTTCTGACCAGTTCTGCAGAACCGGTAGTGGAAATTTTGAGTAGTTTGGAGAACCAGCAAATCCCACCTCTGACTGGCCCCGCCTCCATCTCTTCTCTGCTTCCCAGCTGATCGTCTGGGTCTTCTTTTGTTGCCTTGCACAGGAGAATAGAGCTGAAAGCAGGTTAGTGGGGTGTGGAGGGAATGGGGATTTTACAGTATCCTTCCCCTGCCATGCCCACCAAGCCAACCTAACCAAGCCAAGCCATGCCCACAAAGCCACACCCACAGAACCGGTATTTAAAATGTTTGAATCCCACCACTGGGTGATTTGCTATGGCAGGAATTCATTTCTGGAAGCATTAAAGCAGCTGCATCCTCAAGAAGCTAAGATGGAGCTCTTTGTGGCTGTGCCCAATTTGTGTCTGCATGCACCTTTGGTTCACTTATTGGCAAATCCAGGGGAAGCAAAGTCTCTGCAGGCACATTCACACCTACCTACTCTACACCTACCTTGTTGGTATCATCAAGAGAGAATGTCTTCCAGTATGAATTTTGATGTGGGGCTCATGAATGTCAGCTATGTCTGCATGCTGGCAGACTTACCAAGAATAGTCACAGAACAATACCAGAAGTGCAAAAACTCAACTTAAATTGCATCTGCTCTTCAGCTGAAACTTTTTAAGAATTGTGCTTCTACGCAATAGACTGCTGTGGTTCTACAGCCATCTCATTTTCCTTCCATGCTCCATTTCACCATTTGTATTGTTGCACATGGTGAAGTTGATGTTCCAGAGAAGTGCCACTGAAATTCAAAAAACAATCATTAGGATCATTTTAAGCTCAGGGATTTAACTGTAAGCCAGGGGTCTTCACACTTGACAGCTTTAAGACTTGTGGACTTCAACTCCCAGAATTCCTCCTCCAGTCTTATTAGCTCAGGGATTCTGGGAGTTGAAGTCCACAAGTCTTAAAGCTGTCAAGTTTGAAGACCCTTGCTCTAAGCAGTCTCAACATTATGCATGAAGTCAAGAAATTTGCAGCCACTTCACAGAGGCAGCAGATGGTACTGTCTTGTTGTGGGTTTGTCTTCAGATGCAATCAGGTGGAAGGTGATTGTTTGAAGACCCTACGTGGCTTTAAATTCCAAGACCAATGGTTCCAGGTCCATGCTCCTCATCACTTTGAGGGTAATCAGAGCTTGGAATGAAGCAGCAGCTTATCAGAATCTGTTTTTGGTTTTCTGGAGGACACTGGGAAGTATCCATGGAGATTCTCAACCATCCAGGTCATGGTTATCCCAAAGGTGCTTTTTCAAGAGGCAACAGGACTTTCTTTGTTTTTCCCTTGAAGACATTTCTCTTCTTATCCAAGAAGCTTCTTCAGTTCTGACTGGATGGTGGGGAAATGGAAAGTCAGAGCTGAAGAAGCTTCTTGGATGAGAAGCAAAATGGCTTCGAAGAAAAAACAGAAAGTCCAGTTGCCTCTTGAAAAAGCACTTTTGGAGGACGCCAGAAGCTGTTTTCACAATTTAGTCAAAAATAACTGGTTTTCACATCAGGGATCCATTCATAGGAGCTTATTTTGAAACAGGATATTGAAATATAGTCGAAAGGGCAGCCAAAGTAGCTTTGCATGGCAACGGTGATATTTTTAGACTATCATAAAGCAAAGCTCTTGTCAAATATAAATCTTTAATAAATATACAAAACTTGCTTAGCTCTCCACTATTACAGTAGGACTCCGAGCCTCTTTGTGTTTCCTGTTGAATATCCAAATGATAAGCTTGATTTTATGTATATATATTTAGACACTCATGCACATATCATCCTCGGATGGATTATTACATCTTTCACACAATGTCTTCCAGGTTGTAGTTGATATTCAAAGCTTTGAACAATTCTCCTGTAGCAAATGTAATTGATAGAGAATCTCTGCCATATAAGAGTAACGAGGTATTTCTCCCTTACTTTAATCTACCTTTCCCTCTTGGCAGTTTATTATGTTTTGAATTTACGCCTTTTGTAGATCTGTAAGCTATCTTTCTTATGGAAATTAATCCTTTTAGAAGATTTGTGCTCTCATTTTCAAACACTAATACGGGCATTCAAGTGTCCCATTATTCGGGACCAGATGGCTTTTTATCTAGTGATATTTACTTCAAAAACCCCAGCTAAATGCTATCATAGATTAATTTTGGGGCAGAGGACAACTTATTATTCCAGGGGGGAAAAAGAGTTAGAATTTTGCAATAAAATTGCAGCCCATGGCATAATAGAGAGTTGGTTATAATGGAAACATCTTGTAAGGTTTTGGGTGGGGGAATACACAAAAGGAAGTATTTTCTGGACATTGCAAGGTGGAATCTGGATTTCCTGGTGCTCCAAGCTGCAATATAAATAATAATCTGTTACAAATTGTCACAAGTTCAGTAGGACAACAAAACAACGAAATAGCCACCTATATGTTCAAAGTTCTAACGTTTTTTTTTAAATGTTGGACATGTGATCAGGGATGACATCTTAGTCTTTTTTTTCCTATTACAGATGTCCTTACCTTGAATTCTAAAATGATTCTAAAGGCAAATAAGCCAACAACATATATCCCAAAAGTGTTTTTTTCAAGAGGCAACTGGACCTTTTTGTTTTTCTTTGAAGACGTTTTGCTTCTCATCCAAGAAACTTCTTCCATTCTGATTTCAAAACTGAAATGGGACAACGATTACCTGGATGAATCAGAATCTCCATCAACAATATATAGTTTATCTCTTGGCTTTCATCCAAGAGTTAAATTCTATATTCATTATTGAGTTTCCTTATGAGTATAGCCCTAATCAAGATCAAACTGTTATTATGGGGGACAGAAAACTGGGTTTGTATTGATCAAGAGTCTTCGAGGGTCAAAATAAGGACCCTGATATGGGAACCTTTTGGATTGTTTGTTTGTTTTCCAGTGGCAAAGGCAGATTTTCTATAATTTGTCCTATTGGCACATTTAGCTAAATCACAAATAAATAAATGCTTTAAAACTTTTAATAAGATATTTCTTAGTCCTTCAGCTGACATCAAATGTGCTGCAAAAGTTTACAGGGAATTTTATTATTATATGTTCTGTTACGAATGTTGGTGTAGCATGGAGTTACATGGAAATGGATGATATTCTGGATGTAACAAAAGCCAGGCCCCATAAACAATTTGTTATATAAATTGCATTATAAGTTTAAATTGTCTGCCTTTTTCTTCTAAACATGTCTTTACTTTTTCTGAGGCATAACGGTTGAACATTCCTAAATACAGTAAGAATTCCTTGGGGAGAAAAAGAAACAACATTAATAAAATAGATTATGATTAGCCTATGGGATCTGGCTTTTAACTATATTTAAAATCTAAATTTAAATATCGTCAGCGTTTAAACATAAGTGAAAAGCAAGAAATATAGAGTCTTGAATATTCAAAAAAAAGAGATTTATTTTCATTCGGCATGTGAATATTCATATTCCTCAAATTTTAAAAATTCTCTGCAAAATAAAGTCTGCCTGAACGTAAATGTTTATCAATGCTGTCCCATTTAAGAAGCACAGAAATTAGAAAAAGGGATGTTCTCCACTGCAATTTCTTATATAAATCAAAGTAGAAATAAGACACATTTTACAATTCAATTTAAGTTCCCACTGAGACAATAATGTTGCAAGCTGTGCATTTTGCAAAGTAATATAGTAATGTCTAGTTTGCATTTTTTAAAAACCAAATTAATCACACTTTATTGAATATGTTGCAGCAAACCTAAAATTCATCTATTATTAAAAAATCTTCTGCAACAAACACAAACTATATTTTATACATAAAGGACAAACTCATTTATTCATTAGGATAAAACACTGGGAGCTGGCATTCTGTAACTATGAAAGAAATGACATTTGCTACCTTTAGTACTTTGAATATTTAAACACATCCTATACAAAAACGGCTGCTTGAAAAATGGTTCTAATAATATATTGTGTTAATAGACCAACAGATGACTCGTGAAATCAAGGAAAAGTAAATGCAAGGCTTTCACCATAAAGCAGAAAGGAAAGCCAGATGCTATTTACTGATCAAGAACAATAAAAGCAAATCACATGCACACCCAAATTATTGCAATGTTTATTGATTGTGGTTGCCATCTGTCTATTTTGCATGATTTTTTTTTTCAGGGAAATGCACGTTCAAAAGTGCATTTTCCTCCAAAGCGTGGCACAACCAATTGGACAAGTGTCAAGTGGATATGTTTTGTCCAAATAAATGAATAAATATATCTTTATTGAATAAATAAATATATCTTTATTGAAATCCTTTGAATTTAGGGGGGTTGCACTTCCATATTTTTTGTGGAAAAGAAGGTATTTAATATTAATTAAAGAATTAGAGACTAAAACGTATGAAGAACAGTTACAGGAAATGGGCATGGCTAGTCTAGTAAAGAGAAGAACCAGGGGAAGCATGATAGCAGTCTTCCAATATTTGAGGGGCTGCCACAGAGAGGAAGGGGTCAAGCTTCTAAGGCACCTGAAGGCCACACAAGGAATAATGGATGGAATCTCTTCTGGTCAAGAAGAGATTCAACCTGGAAATAAGGAGATATTTTCTGACAGTGAGAACAATCAGCTAGTGGAACAGAAGTTGCTTTCAGAAGTTGTAGGAGCTTCATCATTCATCATGCTATCATCTCTTTCAAGAAGAGATTGGACTGCCTTTTTTATATTTTTTTATTTATTTTATTTATTTGTCAAAAGCTTACAATACAACAGAAACAAGAATAAACATAAGTTTAAATACAAGAAATGGGAACTAATAATTGGGGAAAACAGGACAAGGATAGTAGGCACGATTGTGCGCTTATGCATGCCCCTTACAGATCTCTTAGGAATGGAGTGAGGTCAATAGAGGTTAGTTTGAGGGTAAAGGAGTGGGGGTTTGAGCAGGTGACAACAGAATCAGGTAGTGAGTTCCAAACATTAACCACTCTGTTGCTGAAATTATACTTCCTGCAATCGAGTTTGCAGTGGTTTACATTTAGTTTATATCTGTTGTGTGCTCTTGTGCTGCTGTTGTTGTTGTTAAAGCT
Organism: Notechis scutatus; assembly: GCF_049901735.1. Lineage (NCBI taxonomy): Eukaryota > Metazoa > Chordata > Lepidosauria > Squamata > Elapidae > Notechis > Notechis scutatus. The sequence continues at coordinate 104,472,694 of NC_142013.1, forward strand.
GAAATATTCATTAACTGGTAAGACGTTGTAACAAATGATTTTATGTACTATACTTAAGTGCGATCTTAGTCGGCATAGTTCAAGGTTGTCTAAGCCTAGAATCTCAAATCTGGTGGTTTAGGGTATTCTGTTGCGAACAGAGGAGTGTAGTACTCTTCTGGTAAAATACTTCTGGACTTGCTAATTGTATTTATGTCTGATATACAGTGTGGATTCCAGACAGCAGAGCTGAAATCGTCAAAAATGGTGTAGGGTCTCTTCCTTGGGATGTGGTTTGGACTAGATGACCTACAAGGTCCCTTCCAACTCTGTTAATCTGTCTGTAAATTAAATAAATGAATGAATAAATAATCCACTTAATGTCATGACCAAGGCACCAGGTTAAAACTGGGAACTGTGAGTTCTAGTCCTGCCTTAGGCTGGATGATCTTGGCCCAGTCAGTCTCTTTCAGCCCTGTGAATGCAGAAATATCTTCAGGGATCTAGGGTATGATTAACTATTAGTTAACTATTACTTTGCTATTACAAATCACATATCCCTTTATCTTGCCACAGATTCATTGCCAAAAAGATGGAGTAGTTGAGTCATCTGTTAAGTATGGAGAACTCCAGGCTCTATTTGAATACTACCATGACTCTTCACTTAGACTGCCTGATCTAATGTCCTGCACAACTTAAGTTTGTTTTAAGTCTGTTGAAAATTTAATAGGGTCAACATGTTTTCATACCCTGTTCTACTATGTAAGATCGTTGAAAGTATTTGTTAACTTCTAAAGAAGTCTAGTTGTGGAAAACTCATGAGAATATCTTGGACATCCCAGAAAACAAAGGAACGAATTCTCCCTCAAGGCACAAATGACCAGGCTCAAATTATGCTACTTCAGACATATTATCCAAAAACATAACTCTCTGGAAAAAGAGAATGCTGGAAAAGGTGGAAGGAAAGAGAAGAATAGGCTGACCAGTGGATGGGTTCTGTTATAGTGGGTGTACCATTTGGAGAACAGATTAGAATTAGATCATTATGTAGAAAATTTATTTGTGGTTGCTAAGACTTGAAAATGTCTAGAAGGTATATAATAAGGTCTAGAAAAATAAGAAACAGGATAACATTGTGGAAACAGGATAACAGGTCAATCACTTATAAGGAGCTGTAGCTCCACATCTATGTTTGGAAATAATTTTGTATCACCTGCAACATATAAAGTTCCATGCATCATCACATCAGTTGTAACTAGTGATACACTAGGTCAGGAGTGTCAAGCTCACATCATCGTGGTGGCATCATGTGACATATCAGGACTTTTTTCCTTTTCGCTAAACCGGGCATGGGTGTGGCCAGCTAGTGATGCATCTGGCCTGCAGGCTGGGAGTTTGACAGCCCTGCACTAGCTTGTGAGAACTACTACTGCTATCATACTGAGCCTCAGTGGCACAGTGGTTAGAGTGTAGTACTGCAGGCTACTTCTGCTGCCTGCCGGCTGCCTGCAATTTAGCAGTTTGATTCTCACCAGGCTCAAGGTTGCCTCAGCCTTCCATCTTTCTGAGGAGGGTAAAATGAGGATCCAGATTATTGAGGGCAATAGGCTGACTCTGTAACCTGCTTAGAGAGGGCTGTAAAGCACTATGAAGCAGTATATAAGTCTAAGTGCTATTGCTATTGCTATTTACATTTGGATGCTTGACAACTGGTTCATATTTATGACGGTTGCAGTGTCCTGGGGTCATGTTGTTGGGGAAAATAGGCTGACTCTGTAAACCGCTTAAAGTGGGCTGAAAAGCAGTGTAAAGTGGTATATAAGTCTAACGGCTATTGCTATAGCTATTTGCACATTTATCTGATCACAAAAGTCTTTCCTTTCATTTATGGCAAGTGGTGGAGCCCTCCAAAACAAACATAAATGCAGTTGGTTTCTAATGTGTCAATCTTTCTTGATATCTGCCCTTGATGTCACGACATGTTTCTGAAGTCAAAGTGTTTCTCTAATACATATTTTTCAATGCAGTCAGGCTTTGTATTAAATAGAAACCTTCCCCTCAAGATCTTAAAGCATTAAAAAGGTTAGTCTGTCTTTTCCATATGGCAACAGAATGGCTAATGCTTAAGCTTTATCCCAAAGAAGTAAAGTGGAATATATATTGACATTTTGAGGAAAGAGAACCAAATGTTTGATTTGGATGATTATACTGAAGAGGATCCATCATTTATTGAAGCACCAAAGTGATTATCTTTCAGCAGATGGATTGTAGGCAATTTTGTCGTAGATGATAATCTCACGAAAAATGGAATATGATCTCAAAGGCCAAGACTGGGATTATGTTCACATTAAGTGACCCAGAAGGGCTGAAACTACCTGTCACATTTCATACAGGAATGTCTCCATGACAAATAGAGCTCATATAATGATACAAAATATGTGAGTGAAATATATGTAGAAAGGTAACAATTCTACCCATTTAATCACCTTGACATGAACCTGACTTGGAAAGTATCTGGAAATTTCAGGTGGTATAAAATGCCATCCCTAGACTGCTAATTTTTGTAAGGTATTGGAATGATACTTATTTTTTTTCCAGTTGCCAAAATGTCACATTGGACATAAATGAAGTGTTGATTTACCTTTGAAAGTCCTAAATATCTTGGAACTTGGCTGTTCAAAGACTCCCTGTTCAGATACCAAAGTCAGCAGAAAAAGGTGCTTCCGGAAGTGCCCTCACTTTTGTTAGCAAATCTAGAAGGTTCTCTCTTGTGTCTCTTCCTGCTTATGGGATGCTCTTTATCTAGGAGGGCATTTTGCTCCTGTTCTGTTTGCTCTTAGGAAATGTATACAGATATATTTTGCCAGACTTTCCATGGTTATGATTTTATTACTTACTATTAGTGTTTTAACTTTTTTTAAAAGTGTGTTTCTTTTGACTTATCAACAGCGAGCTGTACTGTGTCAGTTCTTCACCAACAGAAAAGCGGCCCGTGAATAAAATAATAAATAAATAAATATAGAAAGCATATGAGAAAACATGCATTCCGGTCACACTTCTAGACATCCTGGTCTAGAAACTGAGCGTCAGAGGAAAAGTGCTAAGAAGTGATTGTAAGGAATGGGCAAAGAGCCCAACAAACTTTCTGCATATCTGAAGTGCAGACTTATTTCCATAGTCCAGAAGTCCGTTGGGAGAATAAGAGTGGAGGTAGTTAGAAGTTCAGCCAAAACATACTAGAGCAACCCTTAAAGATTAACTTGGCTAAAGCAAGCATACAGAAAGGCTTCTGACTAGGGGCCTGAGTTTTGGTCTAATTAGATTATGAACAAACTTTTCTGAAGACAAGGAGGAAGTTTTAAGAGTACTGCTAAGAAAAACAAGGTTGCTCTTTATTATTTCATTGTGATAGCTCCTTATTCTTCTCCCAAAGGTTAAGCTAAGCAATAGACTTAGACTAACTTTATTATCACTACTGTACTCTAATCGGCAAACATTAAAATGTAAAATTGTCATGATTATTTGCTTCACCAAATGGTAACCTGTTTTTTTTAAAAAAAGTATCATGTATAGCATGAATTGATGAGCTTTTTTTCTTGATTAAAAGGTATGCAACTTTGAGTAGAATAAAGGCATTGTTATCCAGTTTTATGAGTCCCTTAAGTGCTGGGAATCCACTGTAACATTTTTCACCTTAATTGATTGCATAAAGTAGTTAAAATATCAACCAAAACATGTACATCTCATGCATACTGATAATTCCATTTTAATGAATGGATGATAAAATTGTGTTAGGATCCAATCTGGGTCGGTCTCCAGGACCAGAGGTTTTATCTTCTGAGTTTTTAGACTCGTGCTGGAGCTCATCTTCAAAGAACTTCTCTCTAGTGCTAGAGAGAAGTTCCCTGAGGTTGGGCTTCAGCACAAGTCCAAAAGCTCTTAAGACAAAACCTCTGGTCCCAGTGAGTGACCAAGATTGGCTCCTGCAGCATTACCCTGGGACACATACATTCACCTTCATTCGTAAAATTGTGTTGACTACAGATGTAATATTGGGAAGCCAACATGAAAATGAACCTCAATCAAACAGAGGGAGAGAGGGTGTGTGTTAATCTCCATTTCTGTTATTGTCAGCTTCAGAGAATGTCAATTCAGCACTGTCATTACACCAATGAAGGAGATTGTGTCATTTGCACCATGTTTATGCCATTGGTTTAATGACACCAGTATGAAAATGCTGTGGATAAAAGAACAATATCAGCCATTGCATCCAGAAGACAGTGAAGTTCCATGCTATCTAACGTATTTCGGTGGATTGGAAACCATGGTTATTTAAGTCGGTTGGTGCAGAAATTTCCTTTATTACAGATGGTTTTGGGGCCTTTCTAAAAGACTGGTTTGAAGGTGGCTTGGTCTGTCCACATGTAAATGGATTTCTTCCAGTCTTTGTGGATAAAGGAGAGCTGTTTGTCAGAAGACATTGCCTTATAACAGAGCGGAATAATTTTTTGCCTAGGTAACTCTGCAGCATGATTACCTATGCAAGCAATATTGTACTGACAACTAGTGGCAAATTATAGACATTAACAAGTATCAAAGGCAGGAAGGGGAACTAAGCATAAATGTAAATAGAAGAAGCTGTTACCCTAAATTAGCTAAGCCATGGCAAGGCAAGCATATATATTTATTATGTATGAGATTCGCAAGTCTGCTTTAAAGACATGCAATAGTTAATTTGTTCACTCCATTAGTAGAGCAAATGATTTTAAATATAAAATGAATTAGGATATTTATTTACTGATATTATTTGTATATTAAGTACTCTTCTTCGTGAGTACTGAGCTTAAAATACTAACATAAATTGAAGTTAACCAAATGATTGCATTAATGAGTTTTCATTCTGTTTTTCTATTTACAGCTTCAATTTTGTGTATGTTTCTTCCAGATTAACTATCATTTAACTCATTATAGTGATCCAGGAAATGATGCATGGGAGTGGTCTGTGAGATAAAGACAATAAAGACAGAACTAAACTAATAATTAGTTTTAAGAAACTGTTCTAGTTCACAGGACAAACAGTGTGCTTCTCATGCTCATATCCTTATTTATTTTTAGATTCTTGAATATCAGATGAGTAATCATGTTTTTCCCTCTTAGATTCAAAAAATGACAAATTTCAGTCCATTCCAAAATTAAGCTCTTTGTCATTCCCTCACTGTGTGGAGACATTTATTTCATTTATTTATTATTTATTTGTCAAAAGCTTACAATATAACAGAAACAAGAATAAACATAAGTTTAAATACAATAAATAGGAACTAATAAGTGGGGACAATAGGACAGAGACGGTAGACATGATTGTGCGCTTTTGCACGCCCCTTACAGACCTTTTAGAAATGGGGTGAAGTCAATAGAGGTTAGTTTGAGGGTAAAGGAGTGGGGGTTTGAGCAGGTGACAACAGAATCAGGTAGTGAGTTCCAGACATTGACGACTCTGTTGTTAAAATCGTACTTCCTGGAATCGAGTTTGGAGTGGTTTACATTTAGTTTATATCTGTTGTGCGCTCTAGTGTTGTTGTTGTTAAAGCTGAAATATTCATTAACTGTAGACACGTAGGACTGAATTTTCACTAGGCTAATTTTTGGGTTTGTGCCTGAATTGATGGGATAGATAGGAGTCTGTGTGTATATATATGTGCTGGAAACTGATCAAGGAGAGATTCAACCTAGAAATAAGAAGAAATTTTTCTGACAGTGAGAACAATCAACCAATGGAACCATTTTCCTTCGGAAGTTGTGGGAGCTTCATCACTGGAAGCTTTCGAGAAGAGACTGGAGTGCCATCTGTCAGAAATGGTGTAGGGTCTCCTGCTTGGGCAAGGGAGGTTGGACTAGATGATCTAGGTGCAAGGTCCCTTCTAAATCTATTATTCGGTTAATCTCTTTTTGTGTGTGAGAGAGTATTTATTTATTTGAGAGGAGGATTATTTTGTTTTTCTCACAGTGATTCAAAGAAGCTTGAAATGATCATAGAATTGTCAACAATGCAAGCAGTGCTATAGATTTTGCCCTTTTTTTTGCTTTAAATTAAAATGTTCACCGTTAATGATGATGATAATCGTAATCATTATATTTATATTGCATCTTTATTTTGCACAATTCGGCACAATTGCCGAAAGACTTATGTGTACACAAACTCATGACTCAGATTATGATAAGGGTAATTTGCAGTATCACGGCTGTGCAGGGTTTCACAAAAGTACTTTGCAATGAAAAGGAGCTCAGATACAGCATTTATGGGCAACTTATTAAATTAACCACATTTTTCCCCCAGGATCGCAGCACAATCGCAGCACAAATATATACAGACCCCTCACATCCTGGACTTAAACTGCTTCAACATCTCCCCTCAGGACACTGCTATAGGGCATTGTATGTCAAAACAACCAGACACAAAGATAGTTTTTCACCCTCCATGCCATCACTCTGCTAAACACCTAATTGCCACAGCCGTGTCTTATGCCTAAGGATATCTAACCATATGGTAGAGCTGTATTACTATTATCCTTCTCATCTTTCATATTATCTACTCCTATTGGTACCTTTTGACTGTCACTTTGTTGGTTTTATCTTACAATTTATGATTGTATGTTATGATTTATCACTTTCTTGCTTGTATGGACACTGATAGCTGATCCACCAGAGACAAATTGCTGATGTGTCCAGTTACACTTGGCCAATAAAGAATTTTCTATTTTGTATCATTTTCAATTTTGTTCTGTTCTGTTTGTTCTGTTTTGTTCTACTGTACTCTACTCTTCTCTACTCTACTCTACTCTACTCTACTCTACTCTACTCTACTCCTACTCTACTCTACTCTACTTTACAGACTATTCTATTCTATTCTATTCTATTCTATTCTATTCTATTCTATTCTATTCTATTCTATTCTATTCTATTCTGTTAACATAATCCCTCACAGAGTTTCCCTAGAGAATCTTGAATGAACAATTGAAGAAACTTTCTGCCATTGCTCATTATTTTTAGGGAGAGATATTACATTGTGTCCTCACGATCAAAGTGGAAGATTAAATCCCATATTTGCCTTATTCCAAAGGAATCAATTTTCTCAGATCAGCTGGCTCCTATTTCTCTCCCAAGTCCTGGAAATAATCCCTATCTAATGCATTACACTGTGATATTGATGGGTAGGATGTTGCCTTCCTAAGGAACGGTTGAGTCAAGCTTTATCTGGTAGGTTCTTAATTGACCTTGGTTTCATGTTCAAAACTGTGTTCAACCTTCAGTTTTTGATGCATCATAAACTTTATTTTTGCTTTCCTCCCCCACCCCCCAGGCCTTGAGCTACCTTTCATGATGATGCCCCATCCGCTTATTCCGGTCAGCCTGCCCCCAGCATCCGTCACAATGGCCATGAATCAGATGAACCACCTTACCACAATTGCAAATATGGCTGCCGCAGCACAAGTACAGGGCCCTCCCTCTCGAATGGAGACATCTGTGATTAAGGTAAGTATGGTCTTGGTCCTGCTCCCAATGTACCGGTATCTTTCTTGGCCTTTCTGATATGTGTCTTTTGTTCATTAATTTTGTTTGTAAACCATCCAGTTTGGGTTGCCACAATGTAAAAAAAGATGTTGAGACTCTAGAAAGAGTGCAGAGAAGAGCAACAAAGATGATTAGGGGGTTGGTGGCTAAAACATATAAAAAATGATTGCTGGAACTGCGTATGTCTAGATTAATGAAAAGAAGGACTAAGGGTGACAGGATAGCAGTGTTCCATTATCTCAGGGGATGCCACAAAGAAGAGGGAGTCAAGCTATTCCCCAAAGCACCTGAAGGCAGGACAAGAAGCAATGGGTAGAAACTAATCATGGAGAGAAGCAACTTAGACCTAAGGAGAAATTTCCTGACAGTTAGAATAGTTAATCAGTGGAACAACTTGCCTCCAGAAGTTGTAAATGCTCCAACACTGGAAGTTTTTGAAAAGGTGTTGGATCCAGAAAAGAACTGAGACAGGATTTCATTAACATTAGTCTTCCTTCCTTCCTTCCTTCCTTCCTTCCTTCCTTCCTTCCTTCCTTCCTTCCTTCCTTCCTTCCTTCCTCTTTGCTTGGTAGCATTAGATGATTAGCATCATGTTCTGTCATGGAAATGCTATGAAGTACACATGCAGAAAATGATAGATACATGTATAGTAGATGTGGTATTCAGCAAGTTCTGACCAGTTCTGGAGAACTGGTAGCAGAAATTTTGAGTAGTTCAGAGAACTGGCAAATACCACCTCTGACTGGAAATTTTACAGTGTCCTTCCCTCAGCCACGCCCACCAAGCCACGCCCACAGAACCGGTAGTAAAAAAAAAATGAATCCCACCACTGATGTATAGTAGTAAACTGTCATCAGCATTTTATGTTCTGCCTGATGCCCAGGGTAAATTTCATTCTTTAGGTACCTATGAAAATAGGAATTTATAGGAAATACATTTTTCCTATGCCACTGTAACAAAATATATTTATTTTTACTTCCAGTCAAATGTTGTAGAATTTAAAGGATAGGTATATAGAGAATCATTTCCAAAGATACTAACAACATGTTAATTTTGGATTATTAATTAATTAATTAATTCACTTGATTGATTGATTCACTCATTAATTAATTAATTCAATTGATTGATTCATTCATTCACTCACTCACTCACTCTCACTCAGATAGAGTAAATAATAATTAGCTTTATTTTTCATGACATACTGTCTATGAAGACCCCAAAGACTATCTTTAATTTAAAAATCTGAGATCTTCTAAAAATTGGACTTTCAGAATCTGCCTGGAAAGAGAATTCTAGAATACAAGCAGCACAAACACAGGTTTCAAGACTGATTTCTATTGCTTGAGGAATATTGAACTAAAAGCCCTGGTGGCACCATCATTACAATGCAGTATTGCAGGCTAACTCTGCCCACTGCCAAGAGTTTGATCCTGACCAGCTCCAGATTGACTCAACCTTCCATCCTTCTGAGGCTGGAAAAATGAGGACCCGGGGGGGGGGAAATATACTGACTCTGTGAACCACTTAGAGAGTGATGTGAAGCATTATAAAGCAGTATATAAGTCTAAGTGCTATTGCTATTGCTATTGTTTACTACTTTTGACCAATGAACAGAATCATTTGGGAAATCAGTATTAGAACATTGAACTTTGGCTTTATACTACTTTACCCCATTCATATTCTGAGAGCAGTAGGAAGTACACAGAACATTTCAAACCATCTCTATTTTCTATCATGGTAGATTATAAGAGTTTCAATATGAAATGTGCCTCAGTGGGAAACTTGATCAGAAGGCCTTTCTCTGCTCAGATTTCTGGCTGGCCATTCTCTGCCATTCACCAAATGGAATTGTGGCAGTGTATTATCTGAACATTTGCAAATGACAACTTGCTATTTAGCAGTGCTTCATTTTCTGCAGATAAGAAGCCAGAATTCTCCTGGAAGCAAATCTTGAATTTCTATTTTTAACCTTTTCAAAAGAATGAAGCAAATGAAATAATGAAATCTAATCATGAAGAGTGCGATAAGAAAGACAAGGTTCTTTTTTTATTTTTGACTTCACAATTCTACACTCTACAATTAATCAATACCCTTTGGAGAATTAGATAAATATTAGATAGCTGTTTTGCAATCTGGATTTGAGGAATGAGATATCAGGAATAAGAGATCCAAGAGCTAATTTACATATATTGGTTATTGTCTATTATTGTAAAGAAGAATACAGAAAATACAAAAAAGAAGAAACAGTTAAAGATGCTTAACAATAAACAAATGTTGCCCATTAAAAAGAACTACTTCTTGTAAAAACAAACACTCCAAACTGAATATTTCTTGAAAAAACATCAAGAGTCAAACCATAACTCAGCCTTGAAAATAAAGTGGAGGTATCTTCTTCTTAACAAATGTGAAAAATGGAAACGAAACCTTAAGAAATGGAATACTGTTAGGTGTTCCTTGATAGCTGATTTCCAGTCTTCCAGCCATTGACCAAAATATTTCATATTTGGATCAAAGATGTAGATGTTTCTATATATTCAAGTTCCAGGGTGCTATGGGTTGGAAATCTGCTTTCAGAGAACCAGCAATGAAATTGAACATGATTATCTGAAAAAGATGTATCATCTGAACCGTACTGAGCCTTTGCCTAGTAAGCAAGTACATTGCTCTTTTCTTGAGCTTTAATTCCCTGACATTTTTGTTCTGGATTTGGCCAGTCTTCTTCTACCATACCAGGTGACAAAGGTGCAGGCCACTCACTTTGGCTGAAGTTGCTGCTATTTCTACTGGGTTAGTTAAATCAAGGATTACTAATTACTAAGGGTTACTAATCAAGGAGAGAACCAACCTAGAACTAAAGAGAAATTTCCTGACGGTGTGAACAATTTTCCAGTGAAATATGTTGCCGTCATAAGTTGTGGGTGCTCCATCACTGGAGGCTTTCAAGAAGAGATTGGATAGTCACTTGTCTCAAATGGTATAGACTCTCCTCCTTGAGTAGAGGGTTGGACTAGAAGATGTCCAAAGTTCCTTTCAACTCTGGGATTATTTTAAAGGCTGATACAAGTTGTCAATTTATGGCAAACCTAAGAACCAGATCCAAGAATAATGATGAGAAGTCTCTCTTGTTTGTTATATTTAAATCTTCCCTTTCCTAAAGAGAGTTGATAAACCAAGTCATTTTTTCAGCTGATTTACAGCAGCTTTTCAAAGTAATGTGTCTCGCTGTAAAGGGACAGTAAACTAAATTTAAGCAAAATAGTTATTTTTTCTCTTACTTTTCAGAAGAGTTTCTGCAAATTTGTTACAAAAAATACAGTCAGGTCTTCTATAACAGTTTAAAGAATTACAGTCAACTTTTTAGACTAATATTTATTTGATACCAACATCTCTCTCCCTCTTAATGATGTACATCGATAAAATTTTGCAAAATATATTTTTGTTTGGATATTGTTTTTGTATTATTTTGCTGAAGGAGGCATATTTTTTTTAAAAAAAAAACCTTGGAAAATTGCCATATTCAAAGATCACATGATCAACTATTATTGTAGTTCACAAATCAGGTGTGATTTATTTAACGATGAGGGCAATTGTGCCCTCAGTCAAATCCCCCCAAATAAAGCATGTTGAGGTAACCCTGTAGTTTAATCCTAGTACTTTTTTTTCTTCTACTGCTCTTCTTGTGTAACCAACATTTGGCCCAAGCTTCTCTGATGCTATCAACTCTTGGTTATCGAAATAATTGACATATCTGCATGGAGAAACTGACTGTCAGTTTAACTTCTGTGATAGGAAACAAAGCAGTAAAGTCCTTCATGTTCACCTCAAGAATCTCAAGAAAAAAAAATGGATCTCTACCACTGTCTTTTTATCTGCCATTCAATATTCAGAAAAAAAAAAAAAAAAGCCCAAGGGGATACTTTTATAAAAAAATAAAATAAAATCAAAATCTTCACTGAAAACATTTTAAAAATCCCCATGGATTTTTTTTTTTCTTTAAAAAAAATAAGCATTGTGCTTTCAAAACTATGAATAACTTCTTCTGACAATTTTGGGGAATTCTATATTTGTGTTGGGTGGGACGCGGTGGCTCAGTGGCTAAGACGCTGAGCTTGTGGATCAGAAAGGTCGGCAGTTCGGCGGTTCAAATCCCTAGCGCCACATAATGTAGTGAGCTACCGTTACTTATCCCAGCTTCTGCCAACCTAGCAGTTTGAAAGCATGTAAAAATGCAAGTAGAAAAATAGGGACCACTTTGGTGGGTAGGTAACAGTGTTCCGTGCGCCTTCAGCATTTAGTCATGCTGGCCACATGACCATGCAGACATCTTCGGACAGCACTGGCTCTTCGGCTTTGTAACAGACATGAGCACCGCCCCCTAAAGCCGGAAGCAACTAGCACATATGTGCAAGGGGAACCTTTACCTTTACCTTTATTTGTGTTGAAGCTCATGTACTTCCTCTTGACTTCTTTCACATATACTTTGCTTTTAGTTTGGCGGAAAGTAATATTTAGCAATATTTGGGGAATTTTGCAGACTCAGAACGTTCACTTTGCCAAAAGTTTTTAGTGGTTGAAATCCTTATTTAGGGATGGAATACAACCTGATACCTTGCAAGGGTGAGTTCTCACAGAGCTAGGAAATCTCTTTCTGGTTGGTACAACTTTGGAAAGTTAGATAAACTACAGGTTAGTTCTCAACTTACAAGACCTTGTTTAGTGACCATTCAAAGTTACCACGGCATTGAAAAATGTGACTCATGACTGTTTTTCACAGTTACGACCTTTGCAGCATTCCCATGATTATACAATCAAAATCCAGATGCTTGATAATGGCTCATTTTTATGACTGTTGTGGTGTCCCAAGGACACGTGATCACTTTTTGTGACCTTCTGATGAGCCAAGTCAATGGCGAAGCCAGATTCACTTAACAACTGGGTTACCAACTTATCAACTGCAGTGATTCACTTAACAACTGGGGCAAGAAAGGTCACAAAATGGGACAACCCCCCCCGTAACAAACGTGTCATTTAACAGCATACATTTTTATTTTCAAGTTTGGCTGGAAGTCAAGGATTACCTGTAAATACTCTTCTCTATAGATATATGGATAGAATACTATCCATATGGAAATTGAGAGGTAGAATTTTTCCAGCTTCAGAATTATGTTGACTTGGATTTATTTTGTCAAGTTATTATTCATCTATGTAAATTTCTTCCTGCGTTATGAAAGCATGCAGCCTTATCGGACTTAGAATTTATTCCTAATGAAAAAATGAACACAACATAAGTGTAGAGCTTTGCTTTACTCTTTTCCTACCCAACCCTGGCTAACCTCAGAAAACTGAAAACCATCCCAAAAGAAGTCGCTGGCAAACCACTCTCATAACTTTGCCAAGAAAACTGTATGGATGCTGTCAGCAGGAATTGAGTTCAGCTGAAGGGCACCATAACTTTTTATCTTATTAAATGATGCGAGGAGCGACTTTCTGTAAGTTCAGCTCAATGGCAAAGTACTCTTTCTCCTTAAGAAAGTAACGACCTGTATTATTTAATCTATATCTATGATATAGATCATGTGACTATAACCTATACTCAACTTTAGAGTTATCATAGGACACATGATACATCACCAAGTCTCAAAAAGTAGAGATGTTTAATAGTAAATACTCCATATCAGGATAAGAATTAACACTTTGTATTGTGAAGCAACTGTAGTGTACAGTGTACACTACATGTCTGAATTTTCTGTATGTTAAAAAAAATCCCTCTTTTCCATGTATATTTAACACAACTTTTTAGATAGCATATAATGGAGCTTTTTTAACTGTAGGATGCCACCTCAATCGAGAATCCAGTGCAACATTGGGTGATTCAAAAAAGGAGATGCTTTTGATGGAATTCATCAAAAGGCATTTAATTAGCATGGACTACAGTAATCTCATCCACAGTTGCAAAAAAAAAAAGCAATTCTGACAATTTACAGCAGTGGTTCTAACACTGTTTTTTAGGTACTCATGAATCCAGGTCCTGTAAAAAGTAAAGGTTTCCGTTGCACGTACGTGCTAGTTGTTTCCGGCTCTAGGGGGCAGTGCTCATCTCCATTACAAAGCCGAAGAGCCAGCGCTTATGTCTCCGTGGTCTTGTGGCTGGCATGACTAAGCACTTAAGGTGCACGGAACGCTGTTACCTTCCCACCAAAGTGGTCCCTATTTTTCTACTTGTATTTTTACATGCTTTCGAACTGCTAGGTTGGCAGAAGCTTGGACAAGTAACGGGAGCTCCCTCCATTATGCGACGCTAGAGATTTGAACCACCAAACTGCTGACCTTTCTGATTGACAAGCTCAGCATCTTAACTACAGAGCCACCCTGTCTCTTACGCACCCCAGGTCCTGTAATGAGAAGACAAACAAAAAGATGCGCTGAAAGAGATCTCTTTTAACGTAATGTTTGGGCACAAAGAATGTGATACATTCCCAAAAGCCCATTTTAAGATCCCCCATGGGCTGTGTGACCATTGCTCCTATGGCTCACAAGCCCTCCTTCCTAGTTCCCAGGACCTGCCTTGTCTTTCATCAGCTGACTATGAACACGTAACAGGAAAGTTTATGTTGAAGAGATACTTGGCTATAGGGTTCACTCATGATTTCTTTTTACACTTGTGATTTATCCTGCCACAAGGCCTGCAGAAATATTGAATGGGAACAGGGTAAAAACAAAGGGAGGAAATCCAGGTCACTTACTTGCCTTCAATGGAAATCTTAAGTTACAGTCAATTGCCCTCAAGTTGGACAGTTTTTTTTCCATTCTGTTTTGGCCCAATGGAATCAAGAATATTGGATAGCAAGGATAAATTTGTGGGGAATTGGTTTTGCCCAAACTGCTTCTCACCAATTAGATTTGATTTGTGGGAGGAAGGAAGGGAGGAAGGAAAGAAAAAAAAAGAAAGAGAAAGAGGGAAGGAAGGAGGAAAGAAAGAAAAATAAAGAGAGAGAAAGAGAATGAGAGAAAGAAAGAAAAAAGAAAAGAGAGAAAGAGAAAGAGGGAAGGAAGGAGGAAAGAAAGAAAAGGAGAGAAAGAAAGGGAGAGCAGAAAGAAAGAAAAAGAAAGAAAGAGAAAGAAAGAAAGAAAGAAAGAAAGAAAGAAAGAAAGAAAGAAAGAAAGAAAGAAAGAAAGAAAGAAAGAAAGAAAGAAAGAAAGAAAGAAAGAAAGAAAGAAAGAAAGAAAGAAAGAAAAACATTTGATGTAATCTGAATTCCTGGACACATATAATAAAAATAGAAATAAGTATATTAAATCAGAAGCTCTGTCTCTTAAAAGTTTTTATTAGACTATTTATATCTGATGAGGTGTGAGAAAGATATCTCATTAAATTGTCCCTATTAACTAATTTTTTAGTTCCTGCCCTGCCCTACTTTCAGTTTGGAGAAACAGAAATTGCATGAAACTGAAAATGGGGGGGGGGGGAGGAAAAACTTGGTTAAACTTAGTAATCCCAACATTCGGTAATATGGAGTCTAGAATATTTAGAAAAATTGAATTCATTTTACGTGAACCTGTTCTTCTTTTTTTTTTTTTTGTCTTAATGATGTGCAGGAACGAGTTCCAGACAGTCCTTCCCCTGCTCCATCTCTCGAAGACGGTCGAAGGCCTGGTAGCCATCCATCCTCACATCGTAGCAGCAGCGTATCCAGCTCCCCTGCCCGAACTGAAAGCTCTTCAGATAGAATCCGTAGGTTGCTGGGTATTTCCTTTTGCCACCCCTGTTTCAAATCCCTGCAATAATAAATGTGCCCTTTGCTATCACTAACATCTCCATCATGATCATCATCATCATCTTCATTTAATGACCCCATAATCCTTTGTGAGGTGGAGTCTGGACAACTGAATGTAGCTAACAGAGTGTTTTAGTGGCCAGATGCCTTTCCTGTCACCAATACGGAGTTTTGTTCAGCGGATATATTCTCAGTGTGCCCAGAGAGAGAAATATCTGCCTCTGCCTAGGATCGAACTCAGAGCCTCCTGACTGTGAGGCGAGAGCCCCATCTCTAGGCCACCCCATCACTCCTATCACTAACATCTCCATCCTCCCCATAAAACAGTGTGGGACTGATTCAAAGTAGAGTTCCCTTTTGTTGGACTCCAAATACAGAAAGCAGGCAGAGAACACGAATCAGCATCCACTCCGTTTTTCTCCCCACCCCTCCAAGGAGAGAATGGAGAGACAGTGTAGTGGCCTGTCTCCTGACCCCCTAAAGGTCACCCCGTTCCACACACAAAGGATGACAGTTCCACCCATGTTGGAGTAAGCATTTGTCCAGTGATTTGCAACCCAAAAACAAAACCTGAGGGAACTCTGAGGTCGGAAACTATATCAGAAGAAGTTAATTGCAAAAATAAAAAATAAAAAAAAATTGTGAACACAATTAGTGAAATCCTGCCCTGAAATCCAAACTTCCTCATTGCAATTTCCTTCCTGCATTTAAAGCCCCAGGTGAACTGGGAAGATTACCTGATAATGGGGTGGGAATTATGGCATTAGGCATCTTTCCCAATAACTATGTTAACAGCTGTATATTGCCTTGATCTCTATGTGGAAGAAGAAGACATGTAAGCAGGGGTGGGATGCTGGGGGTTAACGGGTTCAGGAGAGCTCCTAGCTAAGATTCTATGCAGTTTGGAGAACCCTTAAATCCCACTTCTGGCTGGCCTGACCCACCCCACCCCGCCTCTCCCAGGAGTCCCCCGACAGCCCATTTTGGATGCAGGTAAGTGCAGGGCATGCACAGAGGCTCACGTAGGGTAAAAAATGGGCCACCCGGAAGTTCGGGAGGGCCAGAAATGGGACCGTTTCCATCTTCCAGAGAGCCTCCGGAGTCCCGGGAGGCTGTTTTCGCCCTCCCAGAGGCTCGAGAAAAGCCTTCGGAGCCCGGGGAGGACAAAAATGCCCCTCCGCCGTGGTGCAGGAGGCTGACTAGGCCATGCCCACCATAGCCACGCCCACCCAGCAACCAGGCAGAGAATCCCTTGCTAAATTTTTTTGAAGCCCACCCCTGCCTGTAAGTTCTCAACCAGACCTACAGAAAAGGCATCTTCAAGGAGAAGCTTCTAAAGTTCTTGGGGTGGCCAGCAGGCTGCCAGACAGAAAAACTGAGGAGTAACGTCTACTTTGAACCAAGGAAGTCAGTTTGACCCAGAACAGCAACAGTTCGAAACAAAACACCCATTTTGCTTGTTGTTTCAATTAAATCAGAACAGAGTTGACTCATCTCCTTGAAACAGAGACCATCCTGAGACCAATCGGGGTCAAAAGTCGGTTGTAAAGCAAAACAAAACAATGATGGAGAAAAAGGATTTCTGCCTTTCCCAGCAAAAAAAACCCCAATTTCTCTGTACTTGCAGTCTCCAATGTCATTTTCAGGCTCCAGAGGTAGTGATGATAACAGAGAATATACAGTATATTTATAAAAAGAGCTTTATTTAAAAAAAGAATAGAAACATTGCCAGGCTGAGACCACAGACTTGTTTTAGCTGTGATTTATGTTTGATCCAACTTCTCAATTCCTTTTCATTTTTATAGGCCTAGAAAAAGAGAGGGGAGATAACATTTCCTTTTAATATAAATTATTATTAATTTAATTTACGTTTGGAGTACTTCTCAGACAAATCTGAGTTTCTTTGTTGCTTTAAAAAAACAAACACCTAGCATTGTTGCTGATGTATTTGGCTAGCAGATATAAACAAAGATCCTTTTTAATCTTTATATGTGCTGCATGACTTCAGAAATCGTTGCTTAACATAGGGGAAATCTTTTATTTTTCTTCTGTAAAAGGATATTAGCACTGGGTGACTTTGTGGCTGCCCATTTATATAAGCTTTTGCCTCGTCCCATTTTTTTTTAAAATAGCATAACATTCTCAAGTTTGTTCTTTGCTCTATTTTTCAGTTCTTTGAAAAGTAAAATGAATACCCTCTGACATGCACTTTAATAGGTTCCATGAGCTTGAGCATTAGTGTTATTATTTAAAGAAAGCAACGCGTTGTATAGACTTTTGAATTTGAGGAAGTGGTGCTTATGGTAAGTAGAGCATTAAAAGGAAAGTTCAGGTTATGCATAAATGCATCACTTGCTTTCGTATCACTCAGTTACTGTTTAAGACAATTGGTTTGATCCTCAGTGACATGCTTACCTACGCGAGGCACTAAACAATAGGCATTGTCATCAAATGATAATAGTTATGTAAAGAAGGGAGCAAGGGAGCAGCTGCAAAAAATTGCACGTCTGTCCCATTTCTTATGGAACATGGTTTAATTTGTTTCACGTTTTCTTATGGAGAGAGATACCTTTTTCCTAGAGTCTTTAGTGCTTTAGCACAAAATTGCCTTTAGTGCTTCTGAAAATCTGCAGAGGGTAAAGAAGAAGGGACTGGAGGCTAAAACATCTGCAGAACGGTGGCAGGAATTGGGTTGGTCTGGTTTAATGAAAAGAAGGGCTAGCAGGTGTTCCAATGTTCCAGTGTTTTCTGTGGTTGAATTTGAGAAAAAAAAAATCAATTGGAAACTCAAGAGAAAACCACTGGATAATTTATTGTAGCTTCTTGTTAAAAAAATTAGGAGAGAGAAAATGAGAGAGAGAGATATCCAGGGAGTAGTGGGAAGCCCTTTGGAAAAAAGAAGAAGATGCAACCCCACGTATATTTATCGTTTAATTCAGGGGTCTTCAAACTTGACAGTTTTAAGACTTGTGGACTTCAACTCCCAGAATTCCTCCTCCAGTCATATTAGCTCAGGAATTCTAAGAGTTGAAGTCCACAAGTATTAAACTTGCCAAGTTTGAAAATCCTCGCCTTATTTAAAATTAATGTGCACTTACATCTCCTTAGAGAACTGGAGGCTAAAACATATGAAGAACAACTGTAGGATCTGGGTATGTCTAGTTTAATCAAAAGAAGGACATGATTGGTGATATGATAGCAGTGTTCCAATATCTCGGGGGTTGCCGCAAAGAAGAGGGAGTCAAGCTATTCTCCAAAGCACCTGAGGGCAGGACAAGAAGCAATGGGTGGAAACTAATCAAAGAGAGAAGCAACTTAGAACGAAGGAGAACTTTTCTAACAGAACAATTAAACAATGGAAGAACTTGCCTCCAGAAGTTGTGAATGCTCCAACACTGGAAGTTTTTAAGAAGAGATTGGACAACCATTTATCTGAAATGATATAGGGTTTCCTGCCTGGGCTGTGGGTTGGACTAGAAAGACCTCCAAAGTTCCTTCCAACTCTGTTTTCTGTTAAGAAAACAGTTGCTACCACCCAGAAGAATAAGCGTCTTTCCCATCAAATATCAATCCTACATTTCTGATAGATGATACACCTTGAGCAATTTTTTATTTGTTCTAACATATTTTTGTAGACTGCCCTCAGGTGTGTGCATCCAAATATTATGAACAACCAAAAAATGTGCAGTAACAATAATTTATTAAACCTGTATGCTACTTAACTTTCAGTGACTCTGGGTGGCTCACAACAAACCAAGAAATTACAATCAAATCAATAAAATGTTAAAGAAAAAAGATGGCAAATACCACAAATGGAGTTTGATTGTTTTTGTAGTCCCCCTCCCCCCAAAATGACCTGTTGAAATGAAGTGTCTTCATCATGGTCTCTGATTGACAAATGAGAGTTGTATGTCTGGTTAATAGGCTCCGAGGATACAGAACATGTCCAGGACAAATCTTGACTGCTACTTAGGAAGCAAACCTAAAATAAACCTTAAATCATTAACTAACTTGTGCTGTTGCCTTTTTACACATAGAGGAGTACTTCCTGCTTCCTTAACTATGTATATAAATCAAGTTGCAGCCTTTACAGTGAGATAGAAAAGATCATGGAGTGAGATGATACAAAGATGGGGTATACACAATGTGGAAAGCGGGAATTTCCCCGGCTATTTCTGTGTCTTACAGGGTCAGTTAATTCATATGTTGGAAAACAGAAAGCAATTTGCAAATCCTGTCATTTCTTTTTAAAGGAAGAGGCAAAGTGTTTGGTCAGTTTTGCTCTAAGTGAATAAACTCATTCTGTACAAAATTATACGTCTGTACACTAACAGTTGAATATCTAATTTATACTCCATTTCCAACAGGGAGAAAATGACCATGTTTGTCTAGTGTAAATCGCAACATCCAACTTACGAAAGGCCAAGCACCTTTATAAAAATAAAAGCAGTCCCTAAACAAAAAAATAACAAAGACCAATCACATTGTTTCAATTATATTATGAAGCAAATGTATGGGTGTCTATTGAGGAATCAGTCCTGTGGTATTTAAAAGCGCCTTGCAGCTTTGTAAAGGGTTGCTTCTGAATTGAGCTACAGCTGTGCTGAAGGCAGAGCCCTTGAATTTTAAGAGCCAACTCTCAGGCAAAGATTGAGTAGGTTGTTCTCTTGGCTTAGGGCAAAAAAGATGATATGCCTTCTAAGCTATGAATTAAAGCACAAGAAGGGTAGGTGGAGCATGAAAAAAAGAAGAGTGGTAAACATGAAAGGGGAAAAAAAGGAAAGAGGAAAGGAAAGCAATAAAGGGAAGGAAAGGAAGATAGAAGAAGGAAAGGAAAGGAAAACCAGAGAAGAAAAAGAGATAAATATCCTTCTGCTACTGCCTTTTAGGGTCTACCCTTCCTTTGCTACAGCTGAAACCCTAATCAATCAACCACAAGTCTTCTTGGTTTCCCAACTAAGTACCCTACTGATCTGTCCTCTTTCCTCCCTCTGACCCTGTAGGACACAGTGAAAAAGTGTCAAATATTTGAATTTCCACTATTTAAAGTTGATGGACAAAGGATGCTTACATTGTACTAATGCACAGTCATAGAAATTAAGAAAAGAAATAGAAAGCTCTTGGTTTATTAAGGCATGAAACTGAGGAATAAAACTTCTTATCTATTGGGAAAATTCAAGGATCAGAAATTATGACCTGGGTAGGCTTGGTCATTGGGTGGTTTGGTGAGAACTTCAGACTCTTCCATAAATAGACACAAGGGACAATGAAAGTCAATATTTCCCAGCTGACGTTGAATGTCTCAACTGTAATATTTTGTTCTTTGTTCTTCCCCTGCGTTTGCTAACAGCTGTTCATCAGAATGGCCTCTCCATGAACCAGATGTTGTTGGGCTTATCTCCGAACGTCTTACCTGGTCCAAAAGAAGGTGACCTGGCTGGCCACGAGGGTGGGCATGACTCCAAAAGAATGCACCTGGAGAAAGGTAGCGTGTGGATTGAAGTTGTTGTTTCATTACACTCCGATTGGAAGCGATGCTTTTCTTCCATTCATATTCTGTTATCATTTGAGCGGTTCACAACCAAACGACATTAGCGCAAAGGAGAGAGCAAGCACTCACTTCCTGTCTCTATCAAAAGATAACACGACTTCTCTTGCACGCTGGTGTAGTACATTAATTATGGCAACAATGGAGAAAATAAGTGGCAGGAATTATTCGACAGTGCTGTTATGAATAGAAGAAAATGATTAAAATCTCACAATGAAACTCATATAGGAGAATGGCAGCCCTTATCTTTTCCACTTCTCAGATGCTTATTCTTTAGGAAATATAGTATTCAGACATTATTTTTTCCATAATTGGGGTGGATCTGAGGTTGATCAAAGAAACAAGTCACTTAAATTCAGCCGGTGTGAGCTAACCGTGGATGGCCATGTGTTGGGAAGGAAGAGAAGCTTAAATTGCTTTGCTCCCGCAACTGCTAATAGTGTAAAACGAGACTGGTGGATTTCATCTAATTTATTTTAAATTTAATCAGCCATCCGACAGAAAATATGTGAGCAAGATTAATGTATATTAGGACTTCTGTTGATTATTATGCTACCTTATTTGGATTGTACAGCCCTGAGATGCTTTTTTTTTCTCTGATGGAAATATTAACCAACATCTTTCTACATAGAAAACATTACAGTTGTACAGATTGAGAGGCTAATTTTGTGGGTTTGATATACAGATCTCTTTAAACAACCTCTGTGTACTAAAAGCAAAATCAAATAATAGGCGGCCAGCTGAAATGCAACAGCTTGCTAGCGGTGTAAAGGAAAAACTCCGATAACTAAGTGTTTCAGTGTAGAATTTCTCTAGCAATAAAGAACTGAAATGAGGGTGTTTTGTGGTCCAAATTAATCAATACAAAAAGAAATTAAATAATAATAATCCAGATCTGTCTTGTGCAACTACTGCGAGATATGGAAAGAGAATTAAAATCTGGACACTTTCATTCTGGACAGGTGGCATTTTTAATAAGATTACACTAAAAATTAATGAGAACAACATTTCTTTTATACAAATCATTAATTTTGGTTCATTGCACACACAGCCTGCCGTGGCTCCTTGCTTGCTTCCCGGCTACACACAAGCACTTAAATCCTACAAAAATGTTATCCAGTCATTGAGCAAGTGATATAAAAGTGAGTTGTTTTCATTTTCAGGAGGACGGTTTGGCTTCGGCCCATCTACATTTAAATACAAATACACGGTCAAGTTAGAATAGACTCCCAGTGAAACAGGATTTCCAATGAAAGTGTTTGCTTGGTAACCATTTTAAAAAGTGTTTCAATTAAATCATGTATTAACATAATTAGCCAGGGAAGGAGAGGGGGGAGGGGAAGGGAGGGAAGGGAAGAGGAGAGCAAGGAAGGAAGGAAGGGAAGGAAGGAAGGAAGGAAGGAAGGAAGGAAGGAAGGAAGGAAGGAAGGAAGGGAAAGAAAGAAAGAAGGAAGGAAGGAAGGACAGGAAGGAGGAAGGAAGGAAGGAAGGAAGGAAGGAAGGAAGGAAGACAGGAAGACAGGAAGGAAGGAAGACAGGCAGATAGGAAGGCAGACTGGTAGGAAAGGAAAGGGGAAAGGAAAGGAAAGGAAAGGAAAGGAAAGGAAAGGAAAGGAAAGGAAAGGAAAGGAAAGGAAAGGAAAGGAAAGGAAAGAGGAGAGGGGGAGGGAGGGAGGAAGGCTGGTATGAAAGGAAGGGAGAGGGAGAGGAAGGAAGGAAGGAAGACAGGAAGGAAGACAGGAAGGAAGGAAGACAGGCAGATAGGAAGGCGGACTGGTAGGAAAGGAAAGGGGAAAGGAAAGGAAAGGAAAGGAAAGGAAAGGAAAGGAAAGGAAAGGAAAGGAGGAGAGGGGGAGGGAGGGAGGAAGGCTGGTATGAAAGGAAGGGAGAGGGAGAGGAAGGAAGGAAGGAAGCAAGCAAGCAAGCAAGCATGGGTAAGAAAGGAAAGGAAAGGAAGAATGGAAATTATTCCCATTCAATCTGCTGTGTTTTTTCCCGCCCCCTTAAATGGTTCTTGTTTAGGTCACAAATTTCTTCTGTTCTCAATTTCTACCTCCACCACCCATAACCTTACCTTCTGAAGTGGTGTTAATATTCAAGGGTGACCTAGATTTATAGGATATTCTGAATTAAAAATGGGTTTGTTTGTTTTTGTTTTTATCATGACTGCATTTATCACAGGTTCTGAGCCAGCCCTGTAACTTTGGGGCCAAACTTACCTGTTTCACTTAGAGATATTTTGCACAGATAGTTATAATCTGCTTAAAGGCCTGTAGCTCAAATATGCAATTTTGTTTCAGACCGTCTTTAATCTTTCAAAGTCATTAATCATTATTATGGGTGGGTAAATTAATGCAAACTAAATACAGTTGATGTAGGCATTTGTATCCTCACAATAGAAAATGCTTTGACTGCATCGTCTATTAAAACAACAGAGATACAGAGATACATCTTTGAACATTATTCATTAACCATTTATATATTGCTCTGTTTCCTACACACACACACACACATACACACACACACAATACATTGGCGCTAATCCATCAATTGGAAGTCAAATGACTCTTAATAATTACAACTGGGAGGTCCTAGGAAAACACCATCATACCAACACCATAGTTGGCCCAAGCTGGTGGAAGATATTACTGATGTTGTAGCCAATTATTTATACAATCTTATTTCTTATAAACAAAGATGGACCTTTTCCAGGGCATGCATTAATCTTTCCCCCTCTATCCTTCTGAACAGCAGATATAAGATATAAAACTATGTCTATGTGGCAAGATGGCAACAAAAGTCTTGGTCACATTCTTTTAAGCTGGCCCTTCTATGAGCAAGCCAGACCCTGAAAGATATTCAAAGTTCTTCGTTTTCTTACTTATACTCATGTGCAATCAATCAAAATAGCAAATACGGTAGACAAGTTTTATAAATAGTATGTTTCATATGTTTAGTTAACTTGATAAACTTCAGCACTACTACTCTGCTAGAAGAGAATGGGATTTGCTCTTTGTTCATATACAGTAGCTTGCCGCGTCAGAGTTTGGTGGAGTACTTGTTTTCTGCTTAGTAGTAGCTTGATAAGATTGTTGTCTATTGCTTGTTTGTTTATCTGGTGTTAATCCCTGCTTAACTGAGTATTGATTGCTGACAAGGTGTTCTGGTCTTTTTGTTTCCGTTTTAGCCTTTGTTTGTCTCTCTTGAATTGTGTGTAAATGTTGTTTATCTCAATTTGCCTGTTGATGGTTAATTTGTCTGATTACCAAGCTTCCCTACCATTTTAGATTTCTGTCCCAGTTAAAATTATGATTAAGACTGTCTCTGTGTTGTAAAATTAAAGAGTTTTCATCATTCCTTCTGACAGTTGGTTTATGTTCATGGATGCATTCTGCTAGTCTTTAATCTGTTTGTCCTACAAAGTGGCTGTTACATCCATTACACTGTATATTGTAGATCACTCCTATTGTTTCTTCTAGCTGAATGTCTGGAAGTGTCGTGGTTTTTCGAGAGGCTACATTAGAGTGCCTGCTACGATTCCTGAGAGTAGAGATCCCATGGGTATTCCTCTGATACGTTGGTATATTTGTCCATTAAACTGAAAATAGGTAGGGAAGTAGAAGTTGATGAAGTGATTCTGAGTATTTCAATCTTAGTGTATTTGGGTAGGTCAGTTGGTTATGCAGTACTTCTATCATGGACTTTTTTCTTTAGCTCCAGTCTGTGCATGCAAGGAGTGCTGTGACATCAAATGAAATCATAATTTAATCTTCTTTTAATATTAGGTCTTTGATTTTCTTAAGTCATCGTACAGGGGAGAGGATAGAATATTTGATCCCCTCTGTGAGATGTCCAAGGTGAAGAGGTATGCTGGGCTTGTGTAACAATAGAAGCATGGAAGGAACAAATTGAGAGCAACTCAACTCTTTTCTAACACTGCAAATGTTTCTTAGCGAAGTAACAAAATGTCTGCAACCAAACACCAAGCTCAGAGAGCACCAAGGCCTCCACAGTTCAACCCGGAGCTACAGAGATTCTCCAATGTTAATAAAGTTTATTCTCTTCCATTCCATCCAAAGTTCCAGAAGATTATTAATTTACAATCTGTGATACACCTAAGAAGTTAAAAGCAATATGCAATATTGCAACAGTCTATAAAGCTGTTGACCAGCAAGGCATTTGCTGAATTCTGTCAAATGGTTTTGCTGATGGAAGCAACTTTCACTTGTTAGTATCCAGCAGCACAAAAGTCAGACATACTGTAAATTCCATTTACAGGAGGTTAGATTTTGGTTAATGGAAGAAATCTTTTGGGACACGTTTTACTATACAGAAATTACAGAAGGAGGAGAGAAATAGAAGGAGGAGAGATAAAGGATGGAATGGAAAAATGATTGGATAAATACAGTCAACAGCTTCCCAGTCTTTAAAAATGGGAGATAATAAACTGAGGGTGAGAATTGGAAAGTTCTTGGGTAATTAGACAGTGGTTTATCATAGCATTCATGTTACATTTGCTCTTATGAGAGGACAGTTGAGATGCACCTTGGAAAAGTTTGTGTTCCTACAAGATTCATGACCATGGCAGATCATGGCTGCTTAGATTATCAAGTGCTTTCATTTTAAAAGTATTGACTCCCTCCAGCCCTGGAAACTGGAAATTAAATAAATGTAAGGGTGTATTACAAATCAGGCCCCATAAACAACATCAGAGTCACGGTGGCGCAGTGGTTAGAATGCAGTACTGCAAGCTACTTCTGCTGACTGCTGGCTGCCTGCAATTTGGCAGTTCTAATCTCACCAGGCTCAAAGTTGACTCAGCCTTCCATCTTCTGAGTTCGGTAAAATGAGGACCCAAATTGCTGGGGGCAATATACTGACTCTGTAAACCACTTAAAGAGGGTTGTAAAGAACTTTGAAGTAATATATAAGTACTATTGCTATCAGGCTCCATGGACGACTACATAAATTACAGTAAATGTGTGAAGTGGTTACTATTCTGAATACTTCCTTAATCATTTTATATGTAACTTTTGAATATTACTATGTACAGTAAGATTTTTTTTTTTAAATTAATAACAATTATAGTACTTGTTCCTATGGAATTAGATAAAATTCAAAGCAAGATTGAATTTTAGCAGTTTGGATGGTTCTTGGTTTGTTCTATTTCTGAACAGAGGAGACTCAATTCTGGTTAATCCTTGGAAAGATATCTGAAAGGGGCTTTTTCAAAAGGCAGCTGGACTATGTTTTTTTTTTTTTCTTTCAAGGAAGAAGATGTTTCCCTTCTCATCCAAGAAGCTTCATCAGTTCTGGCTGAATGGTGTTTGGGGAAATGGAAGGATTAGTTCTCACCCTGTCCAGAACTGATGAAGCTTCTTGAATGAGAAGCGAAACACCTTCTTCAAAAGAAAAAAAAAAAGTCTAGTTGCCTTTGGGAAAAAACATCTTTGAGACAACTGGATGACCAGGAATCTGCAAAGACACTTTGGAAAGCTAGGAAATTACAAGGGCTATAGATTAGATGGACAAATTTAAAAAAAATTCTGGAAGAGACAGCAGCAAAGCACATCTAGAATACTGCTCCAAAATTCGATTCTTGAAGGAAGCCTTCCTATGAGCATGATCATTTTTTGATTTGGCTGCTACTATGACATGAATGCATTTTTCAGACTCCTAAGCCAATAGTATTTTTGTTGCTGGTTAAACATTAGGCTGAATACATTAAATGTAAACGGGACATTTATCTTGGAATAAAGGAACATTTCCCTAGAAGGCCATCTATACCCAGATCTACAAAAGCATACCCATGTGAATCTCTGAGACAACTGGAAAAGATTCATTATTCAACCCTATGTTTGTCCGTATGGGCAACTCCCCATACTGATGAAGGATCAGTTTTTCTATTTTGCAACTGAGATGCTATCTGATTTCATAATACTTCATAATATTAATGAGCCATGGTGGCACATGGTTAAAATGCAGGTATTGCAGGCTGACTATGCCCACTGCCAGGAGTTCAGTCCTGACGGGTTCAAGGTTTACTCAGTTTACTCAGGCAATTCGGCAGTTCGATTCTCACCAGGCTCAAGGTGGACTCAGCCTTTCATCCTTCCGAGGTGGGTAAAATGAGGACCCAGATTGTTGGGGGAAAATTATGCTGACTCTGTAAACTGCTTAGAGAGGGCTGTAAAGCAGTGATCGCCAACCAGTGGGCCAGGGACCACTGATGGTCCACAAGAAAAAAATTGGTGATCCGCAGAGAAATGTCACCCCCAAAGCATCCCTCAAAGCAATTAATCCAGGCTGCATGCTACCCACATGGCTCACGGGAAGACAAGGCTTGCATCACTTGCATTGTGAACAAAATGAGGTAGTGAGGGGAGGGGGGAAAGGGCGGAGGGGGGAACTTGCCCCACACGCCTTGCCTGGCCATCGGGCTGCTTCTTTCCGCTTCTTTCTTCTTCTGATTTGGCTGCACAAAAGGAAAGCAGCAAAAGTCTTTTTTTCTCTCCCTCAAACTCCCCCAGAAATGAGTTTTTGGGACCCTGCAAGGCATCCTGTTCCAAGAGGCTGCGCCGGCATGACAAATCTCACAAAGATTCATTTCTAGCAGAATTTGGGGGAGAGAAAGAAAGACTTCTGCTGCTTCTGCTGCTTTCCTTGCATTAAACTAAAAGTCTCTCTCTCTCTCTCTCTCCCCCTGAGAATGGATCTGGAGACGGTATCCTGTGATCCAAATAAAGAATGTTCAATTGGTGGGAAAATGGGATGGGGAATTTTCCTGCAGACATTTTGGGGGGATTTTCCCAGAGTCTCTGGTCCATGGGATTTAAAATTATGAGTTTGGTGGTCCCTGAGGTCCAAAAGGTTGGCGACTTCTGTAAAGCACCATGAAGTGGTATATAAGTCTAAGTGCTATTGTGATTTGTGAAAATTTTCTAAAGACATATTTTGAGATGAGTAGGCATTGATCCCTAAGCTGTTGTCCTCCATTTTTGATTCTCTTTGGAGCTTCAAGAAATAAATATAGAATGTACACATTATATCCATAGCAAGAAAGTTAAAGCAGGAATGTTTAATTTGACTACTTTATTTCAAGAGGAAAATATGTTCTTATTTGGATATCACTTCTGGAATTTGTGCTTGTGAGAAACTTTGATCTTGGTTTTGTTGATTAGAAAGTTTTAGTGTTATAGAAAGGCTAGTTATATATTAATGTATAGCAAAACTTGAGGCTGGAGTGTATTTATCTTATATTGAGCTAGGAAGAATTGGAAGTTAAATTTCCTTTCTTTTTCTCTTTCCCCTTGTATTCCACACCCACTTTTTCCCAGTCTCTTTCCCACCATTAATTTCTTATTTTCTTTTCTGATGAAATATGAAAAAAAGAAATAAATATAGGAATGTTCAACCTCCATATATATAGTCCATGATTATATTACTTTTTCATTTTGCACTGCTAATGTAAATCCATAATTAAAAGCATCTGTAAATTGTAGGGGAGGGCATCTGTGGGAAGGATGAGTCACTTATGTTTAGAGGATGTACAAAAGTCAGAGTAGGTTGCCTATTATCTGCTTAATGACAGAGTCTACAACACCAAACCAGCACCTTTGAAACTGTTGAATTTGCCTAACACCCAAACTGAAATTTCAAGCTAAAAAAACAGAAATTGTTTAAGTCACTCTCTGCACTGAGATTTTTAACTGACTTCTGAACCATACAAAGTTAGTCCTTACCAGTAGTGGTTTTAATTTTTTTTACTTCCGTTTTTATGGCCGTGGCTTGGTGGGCATGGTGTGGCTTGGTGGGTATGGCATGGCTTGGTGGGCATGGCTTGGTGGGCATGGCAGGGGAAGGACATTGCAAAATCTCCATTTCCACCCCACCCCACTAACCTGCTTTCCAGCTCCGTTCTCCTGTGCAGGGCAACAAAAGAAGACCCAGCCAATCAGCTGGGACTCGGGAGGCAGAGAATAGATGGGGGTGAGGCCAGTCAGAGATGGTATTTGCCGGTTCTCCAAACTGCCCAAAATTTCTGCTACCAGTTCTCCAGAACCTGTCAGAACTGGATGAATACCACCTCTGGTCCTTATGACCACAACTGAGCCCAAAACATAAGCGAGACATTTATTAAGTGAGTTTTGTCTCATTTTACAACTTTTCTCGCCACTCTTGTTAAGTGAATCACTGTAGTTGTGAAGTTAATAACATGGTTGTTAAGAGAATCTCGCTTCCCCATTGACTTTGCTTGCCCGAAAGTAAAAAAAAAAGGGATCCCATGACCCCAGGACACTGCAACCGTCGTAAATACACACCAGTTGCCAAGCATTTGAATCTTGATCACCTGACCATGGAGAAGCTGTAGCAGGTCGTAAGTGTGAAAAATGGTCATAAGGAAAAATATAAAGACTGTAACAGTCATGAGTGTGAAAAACGGTCATTTTTTCACTGCCGTTGTAACTTTAAATGGTCCTTGAATGAACTACTGTAAGTTGAGGATTACGTCATACCCCTGTTGGAATTTGATTCCAAGGGGGAGGTCGAGCAGCTGACAGGAACTGGCTGTGGAAGAAACTGGGGAAGGGCACAGTCCAGCTGGGCATTCAGAGGAAGACCCAGAACCACCCCCTCTTCATCCTAGTGCATGCAGGGAGGAACAGAGAAGGAAGCAATGTGGGTTATGGGAGGGAAAGGGCCCTGATTCCCTTCATTAGCTGCAGCTGGGAAAACAGGATTTAAAAAGGGCATTTGTGGACAGCACCTTGCTGGAAGCAAAATATAAAGTATCTTTGTTTGTCAAGTTTTATCTGGGTTCTGGCATCCTCCCAACTGTGTGTGTTTTGTTATCTTTTGAAGTCTGCAATTCCTTATCCTGCCCTGTCTCATTAATTGCTGCAGCTTTGTGGTTTGTGTTGGTTTTTATTTATAATTTATATGTACCTTGGGTTTGGACTGAATTTCTTCCCTTTAAAGACTGTTCTTGGGAGAGTTTTTTTCTCCAGCCGATGATAACTGGACACTGGGGGCCAAGTTGGAGGTATTAAAGGGCCTTTACCTACTTTTGTGACTTTGTTGCTTTTGTGCCAAGCTGTGGGTCATCACAAATTACTTGTAAAGAGTCAAAGTAATAATTTCATAAACCTAATCTAACAAACTACTACAAATTTACAGAAAGCATCATCCTAATCAGCACATTCTGATTCAGACACCATTTTGATGAAATGTCAAGAAGAAATCAGAGGGAACGAAGAATCAAGTGAATTAGAGACCCAGGAATTTAATCTTTCATTGCGCATTGTAAGGATCTGAACTACAGGATATATATATATATATATATATATATATATATATATATATATATATATATATATATGTTTTCTTAAGTTTTGCGGTACTTACATGTATGGTGTTCGGCTTGGTTCGGGTATTTTCCCACGTCATTGTAGTTCTTTAAAGTTGTAGCAACGTTTCAGCAGAATCTCATCTGCCATCATCAGGCTTCTGTATTGTGTCCGTCTGTGAGTCAGACTTTTACAGTAGTTTCAGATTTGAATTTGGGGCAGCCTATTGCTGTGCCAGAATGGTTTTTTCTTCATCCTGATTGGTTGGGAGTCTTGGTCTGTGTTTATTGGTCTCGGAGTTTGCTGTGTTCTGATTGATTGGTGTCTCTAATATCTTCTGTCTGTTTTTTGGCTCTTTTTGTATCTTGATTGGCTGGCAGCATTGTGTTGCTTTAATGGAGGCCTTTAGTGCAGCTTGGCTTCGGGTAAATGGACGGCTATCCTTAGTTAGGAAGCTGGGTTTCATCTGGGTGCCTGGTTGGGGTGTGTTTGAGCTGGAGGTATCAGGGGGATCTGTTTGTGCCCAGGTGTTTGCCTGGCTTGTGGTGTGGAGATTTTTTGTTTGTGAGTGCAGGCTTCCAAATGATTGACAGCCTGGTGGAATCATCTCTTCTGTTCATGCTTTCTGGTCTTTTTTCAATCTCTATGGCTTCTCTGATGATTCTGTGATTAGGGTTTTCTATAGTGGCCAGGGTTTTGGTGCCATTGAAGTTGATGCTATGACCTGTGGCTTCCATGTGTTGGACTAGTGAGGAAGTGTGTTCCAGATTTTTGACTGCATTTTTGTGTTCATCCAGGCGGGTGCTTATTCTTCTATTGGTCTGTCCAATGTATGTGGCCGGGCATGATGCACAGGGGACTTCGTATATGCCTTGGTTTTCCAGGTCAATTTTATCTTTGGGGTTGCTAAGGATGGCTGCTATTTTTCTGTCTGTTTTGAAGGCAGTCCTGATGTGATGTCTGTGTAGTACCTTACTAATAAGAGGTACTACAGACAAAATTAGTAAGGTATATATAATATATATATATATATATATATATATATATATATATATATATATATATATTGATGACTGATCTGCAATAGACCCACAAGAAAAGCATTAATTTATAGCAATACCAAAGAAGTGTCAACTAGGTCATGTATATTAATTTAGTTTCCGTTATTGTATATACAGATATTCCTCAACGTAAGGCCACATTTGACTCCAACATTTATGTTGTTAAGTGAAACATTTGTTCAGTGTGTTTTGCCCCATTTTATGACTTTTCTTGCCACAGTTGTTAAGGGAAACACTACAATTAATAAGTTAGTAACATGTTGTTAAGTGAATCTGGCTTCCTCATTGACTTGGCTTATCTATGACCTTGGGAGACATCAATGGTCATAAGTAGGAACCAGTTGCCAAGCATTTTGATTTTTTTTAAAAAGAAATTTATAATACATTTTCATTTATTATACACCACGTTTCCATTTCTGCAACGCCAGTGCTGTTGTATCAAATCTCATGTAAGTATACATAATTTTATACACCTTGATGGTAACCATTTTTCTCATACGATGTAATTTCTTGTGAATATACATATTATTTTACAGCAGAATTATAACCGTTATTCTCATAGTTATACCATATAGTCTTCACCTCTAGTACTCTATAAACTATACTCTGTAGCAGAGATGGTTATTCAGCAGGTTCTGACCAGTTCTGGAGAACAGGTAGTGGAAATTTTGAGCAGTTCAGAGTACCGGCAAATACTGCCTCTGACTGGCATGCCCACCAAGCCACACCCACAGAACTGGTAGTAAAAAAATTGAATCCCACTACTGCTCTGTAGTCAAGTACAATCCATTAGTAATATTACTTATAGCATATATGCATATACATATATGTTTTCTCAAGTTTTTATGGTATTATGTAGGATTCAGCTTGTTGGTATTTTCCACGCATTGTAGTTGTGCTTTTAAAGTTGTAGCAACATTTCGGCAGAATCTCATCTGCCATTTATATACATATATAAATATATAAGTATTGTGTTCACAGACAACACAATACAGAAGCCCGATGATGGCAGATGAGATTCTGCCGAAACGTTGCTACAACTTTAAAAGCACAACTATAATGACATGGGAAAATACCAACAAAGCTGAATACCATACATATAAACATACTGTATACACATACACACACACACATACACACATATATACTTCTATTTTGTTAATCTTTTTCCATTATAGAGTTACTAATCTCTGTGTCTTGTATCTGTTTTCTAACCATTTGTACAGTAGATCCCTTCTTAATTTTGATCACATGATCACAGGGGTGCTGCCAAGGTTGTGACTATGAAAAATGGTCATAATTCACTTTTTTTTTTCAGTGCCATTGTAACTTTGAATGATCACTAAATGAACTGTTGCAAGTCAAGGACTGCCGGTATTTGGATAGTTCCTTTCCACTGTAAAATCACATCTTCTTTATGCGCCAGCTGCATTTTTCATGCACTAGTTGGGACTGTTATGCGGCATAGATGCATGATTACCCTAAGATTAATCAGAAGCTGTCTGCTCTATTCAGGCTTTCAGGAGAAAGAAGCCCAAGATATTTTGTCTTCATTGATTGGACGAAAGAGTCCAGTGATGGAATCTTGTGAATTGGACATCAGGAATGCGAAGAATGCAAACAAGGGTCTTTCATCAGCGGACAAAAGGATTTTTTATCAATGGGATAAAAGGAAGCCAAGCCTCTTCTTTCCAGTTGCAGTGCAAAGTTTGAGCTTTCAAATAAAGAGAAGTCTGTGGGTCACAAAAGAGTAGGGAAAGTCCATTGAGATAAGTGTGGGGTTGAATGGCACCTTAGAGCATCAGTATGCATTTGTATTTATGTGTGTGCGTTCTTCTCGCCCCCTCCCAAATAGAAATCTGTAGCTTAAATCTTGTTCCAAATCTTGAATTGACCGCTCATCCACAGCACATTTTTTTAAATTCTTAATCAGAACAGAGCTGGAAGAGACCTTGGAAGTCTTCTAGTCTAACCCCTTACTCAAGCAGGAGGCTGTATACCATTTCAGACAGGTGACTGTCCAGTCTCTTCTTAAAAACCTCCAGTGATGAATCATCCATAACTTCTGAAGAGAAAGCTATTCCAAAAGCCAGGAACAAGGATAGATGCTCTTTTGAGAAGGCCTGGGACAAAGCTATGATCCAATTATTATTGGCAAGTCTTATGATTTGAGTGAATAGAAGGACCAGGGGTGGCATTGATAGTAGTGTTCCAATATTTGAGGGGGGTCAAACTATTTTTCAAAGCACCTGAAAGCCAGACAAGGAATGATGGATGGAAACTAATCAAGGAGAGATTCAACCTGGAAATAAGGATAAGTTTTCTGACAGTGAGAACAATCAACCAATGGAACAGAACAGTTCCACAACTTCTGAAGTTGTGGGCGCTTCGTTACTAGAGGCTTTCAAGAAGAGATTGGACTGACATCTGTCAGGAATGGTATAGGGTCTCCTGCATGGGTGGAGGGTTGAATTAGATGACCTACAAGGTCCCTTCCAACTCTGTTAATCTGTTAAATATACATATACATATGCTTGTTGTACAGGTGCTTGTTGGGTGAAGGGCACATAACATCCAACCTCTTTCTCAACCTTCCACCAGGCATAGCAGAATACATCCTACTGCATTGCTGCCTGATGCATTAATCCACGAAAAAGTCAAAGCAATCTTCACCATTGGTGACCAACTTTCTTTTAATGCCAGCTCACAGTTCAGAGCATCTTAATGTAATTAAATGCATTGTCAGAATATCAATTATCTGCTTTGTGGATGACAATTATTGCAATTGGTCCAACTTCACACAGAAGGCGAATGGACTTTTCAAAGCTTTGTTTTTCTTTTGAGTTTCCTCCCCCCCCTCCTTCTTTAAAATTTTGACTTTTCTGATTAGAGTGTTCATATAGAGGCTGCTTGTATCTGATCATCAGACTGTTCCGGACAATATCAATGCAAGTTTTTGAACCTGTTTAGATTGCTGTTATTATCAGCATCTTCCAGGCCCAACGGGGAATACCAAAAAGTACAATTGTTTTAACGACTGTGAAATTGACATATGAAGCTGAAATCCGAAAGAAGCTTTCATGGGATTTTAAACACTATTTTCTTCCATATGCCATCCCAATTATTATTTAGATATTACATTCCTAATTTACTGTTAAGGTTGATTAGAATTCAAGCCTCTCCAAAGCATTGCACCAAAGGTCTTGGGCTGTGGAAAACATTTTTATAAAATAATCCATTAATGCAGGGGAGTGCAACTAAATTAGTTAGCAATTTGCTGAGCATGAATTAATGAACAGAGCTTCTCCCAGTTCCCAGAGTTGTAATTTTCATAATAACCTCAGACCTTTATTTGGCAGGTTGTTTAGTTTTTTTTTTTTTTTTTTGGTTTGAAGGTTTTCATTAGTCTAATGAGGACTATACAAGGGCAAGCAGTCAGCACAATTTACATGGGGAAGCTATCATAATAAATGAAGCAATTTGAATAACATGCAAGGGTTTATGCAACACGATAAGAAGAGATTGTGGAGTGAGATTCAGAGGTAACCAATACATTAGACCAACTAATAACTGAAGTAATCCCAATAAAAGGCTTAAGCGAAAGGAATGAAATTAATGTTATATACAGAACTGTAATGATATGATCCATGATTCATTAGATTAATAAAAGTGTTCAATTGTTTTTAGTGCTTTCAGCTTTTAGACACTTTAATTGGGATTGCTTACTGGATCTACTTGGCTTAGTTGAGTTGGAGGCTAGGATGGTTGGTTAGTTTTGTTTGTTTTTAATGACTTTTCTCTTTTTCATCTTTTTTCATTTTTTTTAAATAACCATAGCGGTCATTGAACTATCTGCATTCAGTATGGAAATGTGTTTGAAGACAGTAATGGCTTGTTTTGTATTCATTTATTATTTGCAGAATTTTGGCCTGATTGGCTTTAAGTGGCGTACAAAATCCTGTATATAAAATTGTATTTGTATATCATTTTAGCCATTGTCAACCCACTGTAGGAGGAAGGCCTCTTTCACATGTTTCCAACCAATATGGTCCTGAGCTTTCTTTTATACTTGCTGAGCTCTTTGATTCATCTTGTTTTAGATCTCTTTCATGGATGCTTTTCATCAAGTGGGATTCATTCTATGATTGCCTTGGCCCACCTGCCATCAGTTCTTCTTGCTATGTGACCAGCCCATTTCCATCTCCATTCTTTCACTCTCTTGATGGTATTGTATATTTTCACTTGTTCTCTAATCCTTGTGCAGGTCTTTCTATCTTGTCTTGTGATGCTGAGCATGTATCTTTCCACGGCTCTTTGTGCCACATGTAGTTTTAATATGGATAAAAAAAGATGTTGAGGTTCTGGAAAGAGTGCAAAGAAGAGCAATAAAGGGAAGCTAGACGCTAAAACATATTGGGTATATCTAGTCTAGTGAAAAGAGTGACCGGGGAGACATGATAGAAATATTCCAGTATTTGAGGGGCTGCCACAAAGAATGTTTAATTAATTAATTAATTAATTAAACATGAGGGAAAAGGTGAGGAGGGAAACTGAAGAAGCTTAGTTCAACTCTCTTTAATCAATTGAGAAGTGAAAAGCAGTGAAGAGTATCTATTGTTTCTTCTAACCTGCAGAATAAAAACAGTTGCTTAAAACACATTGTGATGACCCAGAGTGTCCCACAAATGTAACAAAAACCAAAACGTAAATAAATGTTCTTTAATGCCTTCAACTTGACTTCACTGTTCAATTGTTCACAGTTGGAGATTAAACTCTTTCCAAACTAACATTTCAAATGAAAGAAATACAGTCCAACTCAAAGAGCAGATAACGAAGCAATAAAAAAACCAAAAACAAACTGCACTGAAGAAAGTTTCACGATAGACCAGGATAATTAATTACAAACTTCAAGAAGATAACCAGGTATAGTCCGATGGAAGAACGCCAACCAAGATAAACCTCATCTAGGAATAAAACACTCTTTGTTTCCAGTGTTTGCTAGCATGCAGGTCCAAACTCTTATGCAGTTCTCACACCTATAATCCATGAAGAGGATCAAGGCCCTCTCCTCCCACGTCTTTCCCTTATTCTCTCCTCCCTGCGTGCCCTAGGATGGGTAGAGGATGGGCCTGGGTCCTCCTCTGCCTACTCAGCTGGCCTCTGCCCTTCCCCACCTCTGGAGCCACCCTTCCACTCTTTGTTGGCTGTTCCTCATCTCCCTCAGAGTGAGTCTCCACCAGGGGCATGACACACATACTGTATTGTGAAGGACTATTAGAAAGTATTTGGATTCTAGTTAGAGACCAAAATTTTCTTTCTCAATAAGTATTTTATATTTTTTGGGCTATGGAGAGATGCTGGAGAAATATGCATGTGATGAATTGCTGTATATGTATAGGGTTGAAAAGGGGTGCTGTGCTCCATATGCAGAGAAGAGCAACAAAGATGGTTAGGGGGCTGGAGGCTAAAAGAATGAAGAATGTGGAACTGGGTATGTCTAGTCTAATGAAAAGAAGGACTAGGAGTGACATGATAGCAGTGTTCAATATTTGAGGGGCTGCCACAAAGAAGAGGGAGTCAAGCTATTCTCCAAAGCACCTGAAGGCAGGACAAGAAACAATGGATGGAAAGTAATCAAGGATAGAACTAACCTAGAACTAAGGAGCAATCTCCTGTTAGTTAGAACAATTAATCAGTGGAACAACTTGACTCCAAAAAATGTACGTGTTCTATCACTAGAGGTTTTTAAGAAGAGATTGGATAGCCATTTGTCCAGAATGGTATAGTGTCTCCTGCTTGAACAGTATGTTGGACCTTCCAAGATCTTTTCCACCTCTGTTATTCTATTCATTAGATGGTTTTTTTTTTTTCACTTTCTTTTTCATTCCTCACCCTCTTCTGGATCTCACCACTGAATAGCATAAGATATTTTGTTAGATCTGACTGGAAATGAAGACGTTTTAATGTCACCAGTCTTGTCTAACAGCTGCATTTAGCCTCCAAGAAGCTTTGTAGGGAAGTTTCAGTCAGCATGACCTATCTTGGGATAAGGGTGAGTGATGTGTCTTACTCATATGCTCTTTTGTCACACCTCATATACAAAGAAGATAACCAGAACCAACGAGAGAGCCTTGCCAGTAGCAATTCTGGCTTCTGTAAAGGAAGTTGCTTCTAAATAACTTCTTAGAAGCTTTTTGTAGGTGAATACCGAGAGAGTAACATTTGTCAGACACAGAAAATGGACTGCAGAAGAGGCTGAGTGAGTATCAAGCTGTAGAAATCCAGTGACAGTAACAGATGAGACAGAAATGAAGGAGACTTTCCGAATTCTCCTAATGAACTTTGGGGAGGACACTCATACAAGGCTTAAATCTCCAAATTATTTCTGCTATTATTTTCTCCTCAGTCCTAATTATTCTCTTTTAATGGGCCGGTCCATGATGGATTAGCAAACAGACTTGCCCTCAGCAAAAGACCCAGAGAAACTTCAGATAAAATTATGAGATGGTTTCTCTGTCAGGCCCTTTGTGGGACAACAGGGGCCAAGATATGACCTTCAAATCTGATGTGCTTTGAATATGGTTATATTTCAGCAACAATGATGTCATTATTGCTCCAGGAAAGCTATAGAGATAGATATACCCATATGTGGACCTTTAGATAGTGCTGATATATAACATGATCAATATCTGCTTTTAATTATAGCAAAGCAGGCGGGTGCTATCTGCAGCCAACATCAACCGCGTGCATGCAATATCTTTCCTAAGCATTACGTGACAAAAGGCATTTGTAATTATATTTACTTCTGAAGGATTATGGCTCATAGTTAAACCAAGAGAGGCATCTTGTCATTTTCAGAATCTGTTAAAGGTGACAGAATCTATTTTTCTGCCAACTTCTGAAGACCAGGCAGAGAGCAAATTTGCTGTGGTCAGCTAAGTGTAACCACTGAGCAGGAAAGTGAATTTAATAATGCATTATTGTTCTTCAGTGAAGGTGAACTGTTACAGCGCCTTTGTTATACCACGGACTATGCCTGTGCTTAGGTTTCCAGATGCCGTGCAGATTACCTGATTAAAATCTCTAATGCATGATAAAATATACCAAGTAGGCTTTGGTATTAACATAAACACGTCAGGTTTTGGAGGACTATGGCACTAAAGCTAATTGGAAGTATTTACTACTTCGTTATACAATGCATATCGCAAATAAGATTTTTTTTTTAAATGACAGGGAAGGCTAAATGAGAAGAAACTGTAAATTTACAAGACTTGCAGCTATGCTATGATTTTTTTCAGGTAAAGAGAGGAAAAAAAGCACTGGTTTTAATGGCAGCCCAAGCTTCTGAATTCAGGTCTTTTACACTGGTAGCAGGCAAGTGAAAAAGCTTAAATGGTTTGGCAACCTATTTTGGTTTCTGGCCAGCTTCTTTCCATCTTGTGTGAAATGCTTCTTTTCCAGCCCTCGTTTGGAAATGGAGTCTGATAATAGCTTTTCTAACATGGATTGTTCTCCCAGCTCATTTCTGGATACGCCATTGTTTGAAAGCTACAAAGCAACATTCACGTGTAGAAAGACAAACCAATGAAATGACTCCTGTGGGGTTATTAATTCTGTGGATCCAGAGAGTTTTCAGACCCACATCTCCATATCTACAGTTTCAGGATTCCCCAAGATTAGGCATGAACTGAATGGTAGATTCCCAGAGACTTGGATAGAACTAACCTTATTGAAATTCAGAACCAAGGACCATCACAGAGAATGTTAACCACCTCTCTTTACAAATCTCTTCTCTTTGTGTTGGCCATACTTTTCATTCTTTCTCAGCCTGCATCTTTTTTTTTTTTTTTTGCTTTCTTTTTTTCTTCAGTGCAATCAGCTTTATTTATTTTTTCCCTCACATAATCCAACTGTAATAATAGAGCTGTTCCATAGACTGTGGAGAAGATGGCAGTTTTAGGCCCAGTGCAGCAATTCTTTAATTTTTCCCCTGCTGAGCTTCTGAATGCAGTTTTCCCAATAATGTGGGCTTTGTCCTCCTTTCTGAGAGAAAGGCATTTATTAAACAATTTCAAATTAGGTATTATAAGAATGCGAGTGCAGCATACCAACACATGTTGTGGAATTAAAGTTAACCAAAGGAAGCACCTGCCATAAATATAACTACAGACAGAGAAAGGAAGGTCAGCATGCAAGCAGAAAGAAGGGGTTGCAAAATAAAGTTCGGAAGACTATTAATAGAATAAGGTGTGAACAGTTTTGTTTTTTTAATTTTGCAATATAAAACAGGAGAGAGCAATACTAGTCTCAGAAGGGACGTACCAAATTTCTCTATGATAGGTAGGTTGTAAACGACAGAGGCTTTCCTTGTTTTCGTTATGCATTGATTTCCACCTGAACTTTATGAAAGTCAGTGCATAATTAATAAATGCATAATAAAATAATTGCCCCGTTGTTTGTTAAAGAGGAGCACCTCATTTACAGACCATTATAATCCTTCTAACTAACCTCTTGTTAGTTTTGAAATCGCACAGACAACAAAGCAATCACCCCTTTCAGAACTGCAAGGTTAAACAAAAGCCAGAGCCTCGCAAATAACATTGTCAAATTTCTAATCTGATGTGAAATCTGCAGGTTGCATCACATTGGGTGAAGAATAAGACAGACAGCTGGTTATTTCTTGCAGTGTTCCTTCCCCTGGTGCTGTTTACAAGCTGCATATTATATTTTAGAGAGGTTGTGATGCCTAAGCCTTCTAAATTGTGCACTATTTATCCTACCCGGATTTGCAAACCTTTTGAAATGGTCTTTTTTTCCTCGGGAAGCCCCTGTCCGGTCACCTTTCAAAAACGAAAGCAAAAAAAAAAAAAAAGGTTAAACAAAGCAGGAACCCAACAAACAGCCTACTCCAATTTGTAATCTAATGCCAGGATCTACTATTTGCTTTACAGAATTACAGCCATTCAGTGTAAAACAGATGCAGATCACTTGATACTGTTGCCCTGCCATAATACAAATGACTTGATTTTTTATTTTTTTTACTAGGTGGATAGCATTTCCTGTGTTCCCTAAGAAATTCCAGAAACCACAGATTAACCAAGTGGAAAACCCTGGTCAGCTTCTCGGCCGTGACCTTGGCAGTCATTCAGAAGGAAATTTGTAGAGTGAAATGTTTCTCAGCTGAGTGGCAAGACTGTGCTGGCTTGCTCCAAAGAACAATTTGAATTCCTTGAAGTGACAGATAAGAGTGGCTGACCATTTGGTTGCTTTCATCCTTCACCGAGAAGTCCTGAGTTTTCTCAATGAAGGATTTATTGGCTTATTTATTTCACGTATTGATGGGGCCACCCATTTACCTGAGCACTCTGGATGGCACCCAAATAAAAGCAACAGTTGGAATCCATAACTTAAAAAAGGGGCATTAAAAATGTAATAATAATAGCAGGTGAGTCACCTAAAAAAATCGGCTCAGCAGCCACATCACAAGTCCATCAACACCTGGAGGAATAGTTAGCTCTTTGCAGAACAAGGTTGGAATTGTCTGTATTTTGGAGGAAGCTGTTCCAAATCAAGCACTGTGACAGTGAAAGTATACTTGTAAAAGTCCGCAACCAATATTGCTCCATCAATAAGACTTGGAGAATAGTCCCTCTGTCCAAACTGGTAGAGTAGAAATAATGGCCTGTTACTCCACACAGAATCTCTCTGTTCTGTCTAGTTATCTGTCTACCTACCTATCG
This sequence comes from Notechis scutatus, assembly GCF_049901735.1. NCBI lineage: Eukaryota > Metazoa > Chordata > Lepidosauria > Squamata > Elapidae > Notechis > Notechis scutatus. Next base: position 104,513,713 of record NC_142013.1, read on the forward strand.
TGTTTATATAGCCATCTATCTCACAATTAAAGTGACTCTAGGCAGCTTTGCAATAAAAACAACCAAAATGTTAAAACAATTACAATGAAAAGACAACAACAATATTGCTAATATGTAGCCTGTTATGTTTGGAGAATAATGGAGACCAGACATCTGACCAGTGACTTCAACTCTTTAATAACAGTAGATAGAACAGAACAGAGCAAGGCTATGGGCAACAGTAACCCTTTTATAGGGTTGGCTGCTACCTTATTAACCAATAATATGTGCAACAAGTTCAACTAATACCCAATAAGAAGTGTCCTAATATTGGCCAATCAGGGACTTGTTATGGACCAATCCTTATTCGTTGTTTAAGGACCAATCAGGTGTGCAGGCTTTCAAAACCTGTTTTGCATTTAGGCTAGTTACTTTTTATTGATTCACAACATAGCCATCTATCTGCTCATCTACCATTGCCTTGAGATCGCCAGCAGCTTTAAACAACCATATTTTAAGGGACTCCTGGATGTATGTCAAGGATGAGGCCAATCTCATGCGGAGGGGGGAGATGGTGCTCTACAGGCAAGTGGTGGGATTCAGCCGGTTTTCACTGGTTCAGGCGAACCGGTTATTACATTATCCTCCCCACACAAGCAGAGTGGATCCTGGGTACTGCAATAGAGAAATGGGCAATGGAGCAGCCGGCGCAAGGAATGGAGAAGGCCACTTTTTCCCTCTTTCTTGCAGCACCCAGGATTCACTTTGATAGCGGTGTGTGTGTGTGTAATTTAACAACCGGTTGGCCCAAGGTCAGGTTGGCCATCATGGCAGGCTCATTCCACATGTACGGTGGAATGCACATGGAGCTGGTGAATAGGGATGGGCCATGCCACCCACGACAGCCAACCTGACCTTGGGTGAATCAGTTGTTAAATTATTTGAATCCCACCAGTGTCTATAGGGTGGGTGCCACAACAGAAAAGGGCCATCTCCTGGGCCTTTCCAGGTGAAACTCATATACAACATGCTTGTCTCAGGGACTTAATGTAATCTGTGGAGTAAATCATTCAGATAACCTAGCAAATAATGGGAAATCACTAAATATGCAGAACTCTTAAAAACCACGGCTGCTCAGTTTTCTCAAGATATCTGGAAGAGGAAGGCTAAATGTTCCTGAACAGAAACATAGACACTGTGCAAAGTGCCTATTACATACTGCATTATCATTATTGAGAATAATAATAATAATAATAATAATAATAATAATAATAATAATAATAATAATGATTATACATGATTATACATGATTATATATAATGGGGCAATGTGATGACTCAGTGGTTAAGAAACCAAGCTTGTCAACTGGAAAGCTGACAGCCTAGGTTTGAGACCCAAACATTACAATGGGGCGAGCTCCTGTTCTCATCCCAGCTCCTGCCAATCTAGCAGTTCGAAAGCATGAAAATGTGAGGAGATAAATAGGTACCACTTTGGTGGGAAGGCAACAGCACTCTGTGTTTTGCTGCAAACCGCTCTGCGCTGCGGTGTGGTGTCATGCTGGCCACATGAGTGTGGAAATGTCTTCAGACAATGGTGGCTCCCTCAGCTAAGAAACGGAGATGAGCACTGCCCCCTAGAGTTGGATACAATTGGACAGTCGAAACCTTTATCTATGTATAATGTATTATTATTAATACATAATAAGAGCCACGGTGGCACATTCGTTACAATGCAGTACTGCAGTTCTGCTGCTTGCCGGCTGCCTGCAATTTGGCAGTTCAAATCTCACCAGGCTCAAGGCTGACTCAGCCTTCCAAGGTGGGTGAAAATGATATACTTTCAAGGGTACTTTCAAGGTGGGTAAAATGAGGACCTAGATTGTTGGGGGCATTATGCTGACTCTGTACACTGCTTAGAGAGGGCTGTAAAGCACTGTGAAGTGATATATAAATTTAAATGCTATGCTATGCTATGTTATGCTATAATAATTCTGGTGGTTATAAATGGTGAAAAAGCAAATATTCTGGGAGGGGTGAAGTAATAATGTCTCCCATAAGGCACTGCCTACTTCCTACTTTGGTGTCCCATTATCGGAGTTCTCCAGACCGAAACCAAGGCATGAAACTTTATTGCTGATAATGTTCAAAAGGACAGATCTGCCTGCCCAGAAATTTTTATCTAGCTCCCATATTTCCTCCCTTGGCTGAGCCATTAAAGGTGGTAAAAATATAAATATATTCTAATTGTTTGCTTTGATATTTTGAGCACTGTGGTCGAAAGATATTTTTGTTAGCGGCCTTGAACATTTTGAAAGATTTAGAGGAACTCTGGGGTAATGGTGTTTTCTTCTTTAGTTCTGAATTAAGTTCCTTTGGGGATCTTTCGAGATGGAAAGATGAAGAAGAAATCAAATTGAGATTTTGATAACGCATGAAATTTTGCCCAGGTAGTTCCCAGGAAACATTGGACTATAAGCTTTTTGTAAAGTGGATTGTGCAGAAAAACCTCAAAAGTATAATAGATATTTCACAGTTCCTACCTTTATCAGCCTTCATTTCAAAACCTGTCAAAAATTGCCCACCTCTGTTTAGCCTTTTCATTATGTTAGTCTCAGAGCTCAAAATCTGCAGCATATAATAAATGCCATATTTTTCTAGGATTCTTGGAACAGCAAAATATTTCCTGAATCAAATTCACTAATTCTGTTCCTGTTTGTCTGCCTCTTCCTTCCTCTTTCTTTCTTTCTTTCTTTCTTTCTTTCTTTCTTTCTTTCTTTCTTTCTTTCTTTCTTTCTTTCTTTCTTTCTTTCTTTCTTTCTTTCTTTCTTTCTTTCCTTCCTTCCTTCCTTCCTTCCTTCCTTCCTTTCTTTCTTTCTTTCTCCCTCTCTCTCTCTCTCTTTCTTTTCTTTCTCTCTCTCTCTCTCTCTCTCCTCCCTCCCTCCCTCCCTCCCTTCCTTCCTTCCTTCCTCCTTCCTTCCTTCCTTCCATTCTCTCTCTCCTCTTTCTCTCTCTCCCTCTCCTCTCCTCTCTCTCTCATACACATCTTTCTTTAATATTTCTAGTAAAAGTTACATTTTTAGGATTACACACTAGAAATCTATTTTATCTCTTTCTTCCAATGGAACCTTGACACTGAAAGAGCCATAGCAGAGTAGCAGGTGTCACTACATATATAAAATCCCAGATTTGATTTATGGCATTTAAAGTACAATAGATATATTGGATGGGAAGATTCAAGGATAATTGCTTTGAGCCAAGGAACAAAACCTGAACTATTGTAAATATTTTGGTTACAATACAAAGCAAGTTTTGATGCAATGACAGGGTCCAAAGTATAGGTCTTATGTTAGCCAGTGTTTGTGTAAGCTAACAGTCCTTTCATAAAACACATAGAAGTGTCTTCATAAAGAGAGATCTGTGCAGGTATAATATTTAAGGCATCATGCTGAAGATCTGCACCCTGTCCCCTTTTCATCCTATTTCCAAAATGAAAAGTGAGCTTCAAACTTAGCATTCTACACCTTCCCTGAACATTAGAAGCTTCATTCAATGGCAAGGAAGATACTCTTTTTCACATTCTAACTCTTGAGTTATAATTCTTCTCTGCTTTTCCCCTTGTCTTGCAATTTCTAGCGATCTTTAACTTGCTCGTTTTCAAGAAATTGATTTTCAAACACTCATTCTGGAGGGGGAAAAAAAAAACCCTGAAATTGAAATGCAAGTGGGCTTAATTATCCCAGAAACACCCTAGCTTAGCCAGCCCAGGAAAATGAGAAAAATATGCATGTAACAGTTGATCTTTAAGTTATGCCTTCTTTGCATAACAATGAGACAACACATGTTCGGTATTATATGAAGTGCTTAAAAATGACTTTAAGATTTGTTTTCAGAGGGCATTGGCTCTGTAAGATAATTCCATACATGACTGACTTTACAGAGTCATCCTTTCCTTAGAGATTGGATAACTATTTGTCCGAAGTGGTCTAGGGTTTGCTGCCTAAGCAGGGGGTTGGACTAGAAGACCTCCAAAATCCCTTCCAACTCTGTTATTCTGGTGTTTTTTTAAAGACAACATAGACAGCGCCCCGTTGCAAGAATGAATGTAATAGGTTGAATTTGTTTTTATTCCTGTAGATTCAAGAGAGGAAGCAATCTGACTAGTTCCGGAACTGTAGACCAGTGTTTCTTGAACTTGATAGCTTGAAGATGCTACCATGACATCAGCTCTCGCAATTCCCAAGTAGCATAGTTGTGAATTCTGGGAGTTGAAGTCCACACATCTTCAAACTGCCAAGGTTGAGAAGTTCTAGCCTAACAAGCAGAAAATAGTCCTATATTTATCAAAATGCTGTATTTTAAGAGTGAATAGAGAGCTGGAGGTCAGTAAAACAACTGACAGTTTATAATATCTTGCGTAATAAAGGTTAAATCAGAAGCATACACTACAACTTTGTATATGTGTCTGTGTGTGTGTCTGTGTGTATAATATTATAATATAATATATAATAATAATACAATACAATAAAATGCAGTACAATACAATACAATATGTATATCAGGAAGGGCATCCATCCAATAAACACTCAGCTCCATACAGTCACCCAGACTCTATCCCAAATTAAGAGATTACAGGGTCATAAAAAGAGAGATTATTTATTTATTTATCCCACCTTTATTATTATTATTATTTTTACAAATAACTCAAGGCAACAGCCACATCCAACCCAACTTCCTCCTCCTAATTTTTCTCACCACAACAACAACTAGGTTGTGAGTTGGACTGAGAGAGAGAGAAAGAGAGAGAGAGTGACTGGCTCAAAGGCTTTCATTGCTAAGGTGGGACTAGAACTCACCTGCCTCCTATTTTCTACCCTGCTGCCTTAACACTAGACCAAACTGGCTCACAATATTTCACATCTGTTTGAAACTGTTAGAGATGGCCAGATGAAACTCAGATGGACATGGGCAATTAAAAAATATGATGATAGATAGATGAGAGACAGAGAGGGATGATATATATGTTTGTGTGTGTGTGTGTGTGTGTGTGTGTGTATGTATGTATGTATGTATGTATGTATGTATATCTATACAGAGAGAGGGAGGGAGGGAGAGAGATCAGGGGTGGGATTCTACCAGTCCTCACCTATTCGCTAGAACCGGTTGTTAACATTGTAAGCAGTTCGGAGAACCGGTTGTTAGAAGAAATTACTGGCCTAATCCTGTAAGGAAGGCAGGAAGGAAACATTCTGGTGTTGCTTACAGAAACTGCCTCTCCGTTAACCCTTATTACATTCTTGGCAGGACTAGACTTCCTGTCTCAGGAACGTCTCTGGAGTTTTTTTCCCCCTCCTTTGCTGGTACTTTGCTTGTGTGGAGTGAACATTCAAAGTTACAATGGCACTGAAAAAAATGACTTATGACCATTTTTCACACTTATGACTGTTGCAGCATCCTCACAGTCATGAGAAGCCATGCGAGGAGACACGTGCCTGGATATGAGTGATATTGAGTTGGCTACTTCCAGCCAATAACATGACCACCAAGCCATGCCCACCAACTAAGCCACGCCCACAGAACCAGTTGTTAAAAATTTGAATCCCACCCCTGAGAGAGATAGGTAGGTAGGTAGGTAGATGATAGACAGAGAGATAGACAGACAAGCAAGTAAGCAAGGAAACAGACAAATGACCAGTAGCAGTTTTAGAATAAACTCATGGCAGCATATTCAATTATTTTTTCCCTTAGCATTTTGTGAATAAGCGAAGGATATTAAAGTAAAAAAAAAAAAATCCTCAATGGTTAGAGGCCATGTGAGTAGACAAATTCCCTTGATACAAAGTGGTACCACTTCAAGTTAATCTTGTGGTTGGCTGAAAAGCTGCAGCTGTTCTAAAATGCCATAGTTGGGTTACTAAAGAGGGCTGCCCACTTCAAGATATGACCATTGTTTTGAGAGGGTTGGTGTGCAGGATTTGTGCAATGATCCCAAAGCCCTGCACATCTAAAGAAAGGCACATAAGTTGTAAGTTTGTAATGAGATGCCATCTGGAAAGGGCTCAACCTACCATTAGGAAACACGAGAGTGGGAATGGTAACTAAAACAAACTGGTGTTTCAGAGATAATTTATTAAGACTTTTAAGCTTTTGATGCCAGCTGAAGACTTAAGTATTCATTCATGCATTTGGTTATATTGGCACAGTTGTGCCTCCTGTTCAGGATTGGTACTATTTTGTGTTATCGCTGCTCAAATACTTTTGAGCATCTTCTTTGAGAAACATTTTGAATTTTGAATTAATGGTGCTTTAATTATTGAATTGCTTTGGGATCAGCTGTTTGTTGTTTCATGTTGAAAGCTGGGTTGGAAAATTATAGATAAATAAGTAGGAAAAATGTATCCTCAAGAAGAACAAAAATAACTGACAAGCTTATTCTGGAATGAAAAATTGAAGGGAGTTCATAAGACCTGGTCCTTATGCATGGAGGAATTTTGACAGTGAAAAGTTTCATCGAGCAAAATAGGAAACTGTTACTGTGTTCTTGCCTTTTTGAGTCATTTTCCTCATGGGTAGCAGTGTTGATTAATTTAAAGCATATAATTCAGTGGTTCTATTCTAACTTTTTGAATGTAACTTCATTTTCATTAGAGAAACATTCACTTTCCGTTCTAGGTTATCAAGGAATAAAATAGCTTAATGTTTCCAATCAGTGTTTTGATGTCATTGGTAAAACTGTTATTTAACCAGATTCTGACTGAAAGACTAAGATAGAAATATGGAGTGAAATTACTGCTTGACATACAAATGACTTTGGAAAAAGTCTACTGTTCTCCCAGAATATGCAATTTGAGGAAACCCAAAGGTGCATTTCAGAAAATTAGACTTTCTTGATTTTTTTCCTTGAAAATGTTTTGCTTTTCATCCAAGAAGCTTCTTCAGCTGAACTAAAGGAGCTTCTTGGATGAGAAGCAAAACATTTTCAAGGAAAACCCAAGAAGGTGCAGTTGTCTTTTGAAAAGCATCTGTGGGACAACTATGACCTGGATGATTCAGAATCTCCACAGAACAATTTCAGGGAAGCTGATTAGAAGTACATTACAAATACCTTAAAAGGTGATTACATCCATTTTCCAACAAGTAATAAGAAAGAAGAGAGAATCCTTAATTTTATCCTATGATCTACAAATTAAAGCATGTATACCAATTTCACTCATATACCACAACTAGCTCGATACCTGTGCTTCGCTACAAAAACTATTTGGTCGGGCTTAGTTTTTGGGGAGGAAAATAAGCAAAACAAAATTCTGCCTCTGCCCACCAATATCCATCGGTATTCATCTGGCTACCATCCTGTCAGTGTGTGAAAGAGTTGAGGGTTGTTTGGAAACTGAAACAGTATTTGCTGTGTGAACAAGAAGGAGACAGCAAGGAGCCTGGGGGTGGCTTAGCTCAACTGTTTTGTACTAAAGCTGGTTGCTGCTATGAAACTAAAACTGAAACCTAAACTCTTCTCCTCTGCTCATGTTTTGGATTTGGAAGAGATTTCTTTTCAGGTGGGGAGGGGGAGTAGAACTCCTTAGCATCAGAGTGTGTTACTAATAATATATGAAATACTAATGCTCTGATGGTCATTTTGAAAAACCCTTTCTTAGTGAGCATCAAGAAGCCAAGAGGAACATATGTGCCACATTTCAAGTTTGTAGGCTGTATGGTTCTGGAGATTTTGTGATGATGCGTGAGTGATATTTCACATAGATAGATAGATAGATAGATAGATAGATAGATAGATAGATAGATAGATAGATAGATAGATAGATTCCATGTTAATTGGACACAGTATTTCCACAGAGCAAAAGAGACACAATTTTTAATCTTTTTGAAGTCAAAACCGTGGAATGTAGACAATGACTACAAATTATTTTTAAAACTTCCTCTTCTTCCCCTCACAAATATGGGATTATTTTTCTGTAGACAAGACAACAATTGGCTTTATTTCAACACCTCGTACGTGTAGCTGACCCTCCGTCCCATCATAAAAGTCAACAATAATAAAAATGCAGATCCTTGACCAAGGATGTGTTGGTCCGAGAGAGCATTTCAAAGATGGTTTATCAGCTGTTCATTTTCTCCTGTCAGTTGTTGAAATCTTTTCCTTCACATCATATTGCAGGGAAAGGCAGTTCAACTGATAGTGCCTACTTGTAGCTAAGCTGTGAAAAAGTCACAAATTCATTTTGTCCAGGCAGTTATCACACAGAGTGTCGGAGACTTAGCTTATTGGTCCTTTTTAACAGGCCTCCAGATAAGATGTCTCATTTCCTGACCCGGCCATCTGGGTGTGATCACAGTAAAAATGTTTAATAAAAAAAAAGGTAAAGCCTGCAGCTTTCTGAAGTCATATAAAGATACAATATTGGTGTAGTGCCTCCTACAAAATAGCATTTTAATTACAGAAGCCTTCGTCTTTATATAAAGATGTTTTTTAATCCAAGATTGAATTAGCATTTCCACCAGTAAGGAACATAAAAAGCCAATATATTTGCTGTGGAGATTATATGAAAAAAAATTCAATGAAGACATTGTGAGATGATGAAACAATATTTTCATAATTAAAAAGATTTTGAATGGTGCAGCAGCAGAAGGGCTTAAGGATAATTCTGGTGAAGAAGAAGAAGAGACTAGCTTCTACAATCCAGTCCCGACACAGAATTTTGTGGAGTTTTTGATGCTCTCTGGGCTTGGTTGCACCGATGACATTACCTAATTTGGGTTATGAAATGTCTTCAAGAACACAACCAAACTCAGAGAGCACTAAGGAACCCACATTTCAGCCCTGAGCTACAAATATTCTCCTTTATTGGAACAGTATTTTGTTTCAGATGGCCTATCACTGATGCTTCCTTTGAAAACATTTACATAACCTATTGAGAAATGAACAGGTTGAAATTCGTTAGAGTTTACAAACCACTCAATCTGTGTCACCTGATTTTGCTGAGAATGTAAATTAGGCATTCAAGCGCAGTCCATAATTTAATCTTTTTCTTTCCCCCACTGGATTGGATCTAGCCCATTACATTCTCCAGGCCCTGGACCAAGGGTCTTCAAACTTGACCGCTTTAAGACTTGTGGATTTCAACTCCCAGAATTCCTCCTCCAGTCATGTTAGTTCAGGAATTCTGGGAGTTGAAGTCCACAAGTCTTAAACTTGCCAAGTTTGAAGAGCCTTTGTCTAGATTGCTCTTAGCCTGGCTATAGTTTTTTCACTGCCATAAAACTTTCAGCCCTTCCTGGATCCTGAAATGGATTTACTAATTTCACTACTTTTTTGAGCCTCACATTGTGAGTAGAGCAAAGCTGAATTGTCTTAGAAAAACTCAACCAAAATGAGCTTTTCAAAGCTTTAGCTTATTTTAGATGGTCTTCTCTCCTGACTGTCCAGCACTTCATCCATTATGATTGTATGATCTTCAGCTGATGAAGCTCTGAAGGAGACCCATGCAAGGATGATTTCAATTATGAATTGCTAAAGACCTGTAGATGTCTTAATCTATATTCTGTTCCATGTACTGGAAAAATAACAGCCATTTATGTTAAATTGAATAAAAAGATAAGTGGGAAATTTGATGGCCAAGTAGGACACCAGATATGGAATTACTTTCCTTGATTGATTGAGTGAGTGATTGATTCATTCATTCTTTCCTTTACCAAAGTGCAGTACAAATCAGAGAGACATTATAATTATAAAAATGTCATCTGATACATATAAAATAAAATCAATCGAATTAATTATAGATTTACAACTGAAAACCCACAGTCGTGTGTATTTCTCTCTGATATGGCCTTTCAGTGGTCATTTAACTGTGTTGGTGCAGTGGTTAGAATGCAGCACTGCAGCTAATTCTGTTGATTGCTAGCTGCCAGCAGTTCAAATCTCACCAGCCTCAAAATTGACTCAGCCTTCCGTCCTTCTGAGGTCGGTAAAAAGAGGACCCAGATTGTTGGGGGCAATATACTGACTCTGTAAACTGCTTATAGAGTGCTGTAAAGCACTGTGAAGTGGTATATAAGTCTAAGTGTTATTGCTATTTACAAAGCAAAGGAGCCGTGCAACCAATACTTGCCATACCAACCAAGCAATGGCAATACTTTCCAATGATAATGTAGTTGGAGTATCTCGGATAACTTGAGACTACTTGTAATCAAGGTATTGCAAGTATTATCACAAACTGGAATTCCCACTCCCGATCTTGAGAAAGATTTTGACCTCAGTGAAATCAATTGGATTGACTTCAAGGGGGTCTGGTGGTTGTTTTAAACCCACCTTTCTTTGGTGAAAAGTAGGAGTAAATTAGTTTGTTAGTTTGCCTGCAAAAAGTACCTCCTACCTCAATCTAAGTAGAATCAAAGTGATTTCTTGGTGAACTAGAGTAAGAAATTATTCTTTTGACTAGATCTTTTGTTGGGCCAGATGGACACACTGAACTCTCCACTATCAGCAGAGGTGTTTGTTTTCAAAGGAAGAAGTTACACATAATAAATATTTAACTTCCTCATTTTAATTTAATTCAATTTTAAAGATTAATTTGTTTATTGACGGTTCAATATTCAAGCTCTGGAGGTTAAATCATGATGTAAATTAAATATGCATTGGCAGTTCTATTAAATAGATTATTTCATTCATCCCACAAATAAAGCCATACCACTCGCTACTTTTTCAATTATTATCTAAGAGCAAGTAATTTTTTCTGGTTTTCTGATTAAACTCACTATTGCAACTAGTGTTCACCTAACAAAATAATTTTTAAAAAATAATGTCTAAAGTTACTGTTCATTATTGATTTTTTAAAACACAGGCATTCACTGAAGTTTTTATTTTGTTCCAGACTGAGTCTGGTTTGTTAGTATAACCAGTGTGTGTGTGTGTGTGTGTGTATGTGTGTGTGTGTTTATCTATCTATCTATCTCTATCTATTTATCATCACCTATCATTCATTATCTATCATCTATCTATCATTACCTATCATTTATCATCTATCTATCCATTTATCTATCATCTATCTATCATAACCTACCTGTCTCTGTCAGTCTGTCTGTCTGTCTGTCTGTCTGTCTATCTATCTATCTATCTATCTATCTATCTATCTATCTATCTATCTATCTATCTATCAGATTTAACAAGAATAGTAGGAAGTAATAGAAAAGAACAGAAAAGAAAAAATGAAAAAAAGTAAATAACAGAAAAAGCTGAAAGTGCAATAAAGTATTGAAAAAAGAAGAAAAAAAGAAAAAAATGTAACAATGTAAAGAAATAGCTTCTGAAAATCCAATCAAGGATAATGATGAAAGAAATTGTTCTTTTATTTTCATAACCCTCAACTCAGGAACTGGTGAAAGCCCCATGACATGGAAGTTAGAATAATAGGATTGCCATCACCCACAAGACGTCATTACACCAGTGAAATTAATTTTGTCATTTACCTGAGTCACATCTCTATATTCATGTCTAGTGTGTGGCGTGTGGTGACACAATGCCTTTGTCATCACATCACCTCACATCCTACTGTAGATTCTCAAGAAGTCCACATATTAGAAAAGGTAAATTTCACATCTGCCTTCAGCTTAATCCAAACATCCACAACAAATTGATTAATCACAAATAATTGTGGCAATTTTGTATGTTTCTTGTATCACTAGCTTTTAACTGTTGGGCCTCCAAAACCTGGGAATGTTATCTGAAGGGGTTTGTGGAGCTCCAAACATTGGCTGAGGAACCTGCTTTAAAAGAAATTTAGTCCCATGCCAATGAATTCTTTACAATTATTTATTTATTTGTTTGTTTGTTTGTCAAACATGTACAAACATGTACAAGATAGCAGATATATGTGTGGGGCATGGCACAAAGGTAACACAGGCAGATAATAAGTAGGTGTCCCTTTATTAGCTCCAACTTTGCCCCCAATGTCCTAGGCCCCCAATGTTCTGGGCTGGAGAAAAACTCCCAGGAACAGCCTTGGGCTGCAGAAAATCAAGTAACTATAAGTTCAATCGAAGCAAAATGAGGTAATTTGTTGGGCAGGGCAAGAGCAAGAATTCCAGAGGTGGAGGCATGGCAATAACTCAACAGGGTTGGGAAGACACCAGGAAGACAGATAATTAAAGTCAACACAAGATAAATATGTTTGCTCCCAGCAGCTACCGCACTCAGCATGCATCTCTTTTAAACTCTCATTCCCAGGTGTGGCTAATGAAGGGAATCAGGGCTCTTTCCTCCTCCATATGCCATGCAACCCATTTTGCTCTCTTCTCTGTTCCTCCCTGCATGCCCTAGGATGAAAAGGGGGTGGGCCTGGGTCTTCCTCTGAACTCTCTCTCCCTTGTTCTCTCTCCCCTGCTCTGCCCAGCTGGACTTCGCCCTTCCCCAGTTTCAGCCAATGGAGCCACACTCCCACTCCCTGTCAACTGTTCATCTTCTTCCTCAGATTCAGACTCTGGCAGGGGCATGACAGGTATAGGTGTAAACAGAAACATAAGCAAAGGAAGTAAGTACAGATAAATGGGGACAGTAGGAAAGGGACGGTAGGCATGCTGGTGCACTTATGCATGCCCCCTTTATGGACCTCTTAGGAATGGGGTGAGGTCCAGGGTAGACAGTTTGAAGCTGTGAGGGGATGAGGCTGTTACAACAGAGTCAGGTAGTGAGTTCCAGGCGTTGACCACTCTGTTGCTGAAGTTGTATTTTCTACAATCGACTTTGAAGCAGTTTATCTTGAGTTTGTATCGATTGTTTGCCCATGTATTATTGTGGTTGAACCTGAAAAAGTCATTGACAGGCAAGACACTGTAGCAGACAATTTTATGTACTATGCTTAGATCGGAGCACAGGTGGCGCACTTCCAGCTTGTCCAAGCCAGAATTTCAAGCCTGGTGGCATATGGGATACTATTGTGAGTAGAGGAGTGGAATACTCTTCTCGAGAAATACCTATGGACCTGCTCAATCATGTTAATGTCCAATATACAGTGTGGATTCCAGGTGGATGAGCTGTATTTAAGAATTAGTCTGGCAAAGGTTTTGTATGCCCTAGTTAGCAATACATACTATTGCAGAACTATTACAGTGCCTTATTTTTCAAGTAGGCTAATATCTCAGTCTTTGCACTGCAAATGTCTTTTTTTTTTTCTCCTTGGCTATAGATTCACATAATTTGCAGCTCAAATAACTATGGACTGAACTGAATTATTATTTGATTTTGAACACAACTTTCTTCCCTCTTAAAGATATTCTAATTAGGAAACGCTAAAAGTAGCTGAATGCCTTTTTTGTCTTTTTTTTTCCATTAGTCACTCATTCTCCTTCCCATTTCTTTTGTTCCTTTCCATCTCCTTCAGCTGGGGGAGGACTGGAATAAGTAACAACTAGGGCTGCTTTTGAAATGGAAAAATGGTTTCAAATCATTGGCAAAGCTTAATGACTTTTGACTGCTGAGATATGTTAATTTAAGGCAGACCAAATGTTCCTCAGCTGCAAAAATTTGGTAGTGTTCACTGGGAACTGGCAAGATTTATGAGGGCCCAGTGGCAAAGATTGTGTTCATGCTCTACATTACAATTCTTTCACGTATTAGCAGTGTGGAAATTTGAGAGGAGAAACTAAAAAAGAACAGGGAGGAAAAAAGAAATAACGAAAAGGTTTGTAGGATCTAAAATATTCCTTGAAGAAATATGGGACTTTGTTCTATTTCCTTCATCTTTATCAACATCCCTAAGAATCAGAGTAAATGTTATTTTGTATGTATAATTTACAATTAAGTGGGAAACTGAAAAAAAGATGTTAAAAAAGACCAGGCACTCAGTTAAACAAAATAAATTGCCCTCAAGCTTTTATAAACCAACACTAATCAGTGGTTTCTCTCTTCAGTGATCTGGATGAACTTCTCAAATTTGGCTCCAATCACATAGGTGTCCCTAGGTTATCACCTTGCAGAGCAAGTCCAAAGAAGTAGCATTACACAAATGCTGGTATGACTTCCTGAACTCTGAATGGTCCCTCTGCATTCCTGTGTGATTAAAAATGAGATCTAATCAGCCTCTTGGGAGAAAATGCTCTTTGCCCTCGAGATAATCAGGTTTATAAGTAGAGAGTTTGGTGCAAATCATTAATGAAAGCAGGTTTAAGGAATCCAGACCCTACAAATTTATTTTCAGAATATGAATCTGCACTATATAGATGCAATACTCCTTACAAATAATGCAGTCTTTGTAATTTTACAGACTTTGCACAGAATATGAATCTGCACTATATAGATGCAATACTCCTTACAAATAATGCAGTCTTTGTAATTTTACAGACTTTGCACATTATATACTTTTATCAAAGTATAGCGACGGTTATTTGTAAATTGGGAAAGCATATTTGTGTGATAGATTGACCATAATTAGGTTAAAACTGTAGATAAATCATTCTCTTCCTCCCAGGCCAAGAGCAATTGCTGTATAGTAGTGAAGGTGTTACAGGACACGGTGACTAAGATACTGAGCTTGTCGATCAGAAAGGTCGGCAGTTCAAATCCCTAGCACCACATAACGGAGTGAGCTCCCGTTACTTGTTCCAACTTCTGCCAACCTAGCAGTTTTAAAGCATGTAAAAATGCAAGTAGAAAAACAGGGACCACTTTGGTGGGAAGGTAACAGCGTTTCGTGCACCTTCGGTGTTTAGTCATGCCAGCCACAAGACCACGGAGACGTAAGCGCTGGCTCTTTGGCTTTGTAATGGAGATGAGCATCACCTGCTAGGCCGGAAACAACTAGCACGTTATGTCTGAGGGGAACCTTTACCTTTAGTGAAGGTGTTGAATTAGCAGCAGTAGACCCAAGTTCTAGAAACCAAACTAGGTTCCAGGGTAATTGTTCTTAGGAGAATGGACAACACTGGAAAAGATTCACATGTTAGCTATCTTTGGTTTTCAGGGGAAAAAAGTGTGTTAATATAATGGAATGTGTGGGAGACCTTGGGGAGGAAGGAAAGATATGCTGTCTAGAGCAGAAGTCCCCAACTTCCGGTCCATGACATGCCAGAAACCAGGCCGCACAAACAAGCAAAGCTTCATCCATGAGATGTAGGCAGTATATGAAACCAGGCCCCCTCCGGTTTGTGGAAAAGAACCAGTCCCTGGTGCCCAAAATGTTGGGGGCCGCTGACCTAGAGGATGACCAAAGAGCCCACAGTCATTTAATACTCAGAGAAACAAACTTAAGAGGGATGCACCCTAATGGATCAGGCAGTTAAAAAGTTGTTCCTTCAGAGTTAAAAGATTGATACAAGTCTTTCTGGGTAAACCATACAGGAAACACAATTTGTGTCAGTGTAGAGTCAGTTTGATGTCTGCGTTCCAAGTAATGCACCCATAGAAAGTAGAACTCCAAGGTAGCCAGATTCCTCAAAGAACAATTTATTGGATACATCTTATTAGCACAACTGGGTGAAAGTCAAAACTGAAAGTTCCTGCGGTTTTCACCTACTGAAAAACTAAAAGTTCCCCCTCCCCCCACAGTCCTTAGTCGCACTGTCCAATAGAAGTGCTGGCCGGTTGCTTGGTTACTCCACTCCTCTCTCCAGCCACCTGTCAGAATGTCCTTGGTTCCAACAGGAAACTTCTTGTTTTGGCTGCACAATTCAAACTCTCTACTTTCCTCCCCTCCATGTCCCTTCTTCCATCTTATAGCAACCCTGAAACCTCAAAGATGGCCTCAGCCAGGTTCACCTCAGGGCTGACAACTAGATGAGCTAATTCTGCTTTATTGTTCAGGGGTCTTCAAACTTGACAGCTTAAAGACTTGTGGACTTCAACGCCCAGAATTCCTCCTCCAGTCATGTTAGCTGAGGAATTCTGGGAGCTGAAGTCCTCAAGTCTTAAATTTGCCAAGTTTGAAGACCCTTGTTGTAAGGCAACATTAAAAGAATCGTGACAGTCTGAAGGTACAGACATTCTGCTGTCACTTTTAATCAAGGCAGGTCCTTCCTAAGTCTCTTCCTCTGACCGCTAAGCCACTGGAGGCTCCTGCCTCTTGTTTGTTTGTTTCCTAGGGAGCATCTCTTCCTTTGATTTTCCCCAAGGCCATCCACACATTCCATTATAGCTAATAAATACAATAAATAGTCCTACTCCTAATCCGAGTCGTAGTAGTCCTAGTGAGTCCTAGTGGTCAACCACTTAAATACGAGCCAGCAATGTGCAGCAGCAGCCAAAAAAGCTAATACAATCCCTGGTTGCATAAGCAGAGGCATAGAATCAAAATCATGTGAAGTATTACTTTTGCTTTATAAAGTCTGAGTAAGACCACACCTGGAATAATGCATCCAGTTTTGGTCACTACATTACAAAAAAGATGTTGAGACTTTGGAAAAAGTGCAGAGAAGAGCAGTTAGGAGGACGGATTAAAGGCCTGAAGACTAAAATTTATGAAGGACACTTGCAGGAAATGAATATGGCTAGTCTAGAGAAAGAAAGGGTTAGGGATGACATGATAGCAGTATTCCAGAATTTGAGGGGCTGCTACAAAGAAGACAGGGGTCATCTTATTTTCCAAGGCTTTCCAAAATGTTCAAAGGTCTATCTTCAAATTGTTGGAAATGCAAAGATGTATCAGGCACATTTTTTCACCTGTAGCGGACTTGCAAGGCTGCAAAAAAGTATTGGAGATTGATCCAGACATAGGTGGAACAAATGGTGGGAGAGTGTATTCCATTTAAGCCGGAATTTTTTTCTCCTAGGAATAATATCAGAAGGATTTAGGAAGGATTTAATTTATCTAATAATACATGTGTTGATGGAGGCTACAATAATATATGTGCAATACTGGAAGAAGGAAAACATACCGCCAGAAACAGAGATAATAAGAAAAATTATGGCCTGTGCAGAATCAGATAGGTTAACTCTAAAATTAAAAAACAAGGGGAATCTGAGTACTATAAAACGTGGAACAAATTCTATCAATAATTGCATAGAAGAAGGTAAGTAACTATGATGATTAGACTAATTAGTAAACAATGTATCAAACAAGGAGATTGTAAATGGTGAAGTAATATGTATGTATGTATGTATGTATGTATGTATGTATGTATGTATGTATAACAATTGTAATGCCAGAATGGCTACACCAGGTTGTATTCTTATAATTAAAATAAAATTTAAAAAAAATAAATAGGAAAAAGAAACAATGGGTGGAAATTAATCAAGGAGAGAAGCAACTTAAGAATTAAGAAGAAACTTCCTAATAGTGAGGACAATTAACCAGTGGAACAGCTTGCCTTTAGAAGTTGTCCTGAAAGCACTGTATTTGCCTCGTTTAAATGCTAGTGAAGGATGGAATTGATTATTTCCCCATATCCAATAAACATACCCCCAAACTTGCATTCAGAGAATGGTGATTACACAACCACCCCAAACCAATCATTTTAGAATATGTTATTTGGCTTCTCCTACCGGAACCATTTAGAAGTAATAGAATAACAGAGTTGGAAGGGACCTTGGAGGTCTTCTAGTCCAACCCCCTGCCTAGGCAGGAAACCCTACAGCACTTCAAACAAATGGTTATCCAACATCTTTTAAAAAACTTCTAGTGTTTTTGGCATAGTGTGATTTTCTAGTCGTTGCTAATCCTTCATAATGTGCAGTTCTCTTTCTGTTCCTTAAACCAAGTTTATCCTAAGCTTGCAAGCTAAAAAAAACATTGGGGTGTGTGTGTGGACGTGTTAAGCTGAATGAATAAATAGGTCTGCCCTAATTTATGCAAAGTAGTTGGCATTATATAAAATGCTGAGATTAGCTTCCTGTGCTACCATGCTACCAACTCCTTTTTTTTTTTTTGCACACAACTTTACAAAAATAAAAAGGAAAAAAAAATAAAAAGAAGAAGAAGTCTTATCTGCCCTGCCATCAGTTCATTAGGGAATCAAAATGAGGATGACAGTGTTTTCTAAAGATTACTTTTTCCTTTCACCCACAGGCTCTGTGGAAAGCCGTAAATAGTCCATTTTTGTTAATGAAGCTTCACTTATACAGCTGGGTTTGTTTAATATTTTACGAGTGTTACTTTGTTTTGCTCTCAACGATCTCAGGCAGTTAAGGATTTATGAATCGTGTTTTTCTCAGCCCATCTGCGGTTTCCTATCTTCTCTGGCCTTGAGAATATGTTTAAATTTATTAAAGCGAAGCGAAGGCTCATTATTTCAAAGAACAGCCAAAGTGACACAGGGAATTGGTTATTAATGGAAAAGAGCTGCCATGGGGCGATTGAAATTTAATGATATCCTACAAGAAAAAAAATGAGGGTGTCACTTTCCAAAAAGTCATGCTAAATGCCAGCCTTTTTAAGGTCCTGCCGCTAATTTTATGCCTGCGCACAGTAATGTTTTCAAAAGCGTTTAGGAAACACGGACCAGTGGCTGTACTGATTATCCTTTTCACCTT
The DNA here is from genome assembly GCF_049901735.1 of Notechis scutatus. Classification (NCBI taxonomy): domain Eukaryota; kingdom Metazoa; phylum Chordata; class Lepidosauria; order Squamata; family Elapidae; genus Notechis; species Notechis scutatus. Next base: position 104,532,160 of record NC_142013.1, read on the forward strand.
CTCGCCTGCTCCAAATGGGTTTGTGCAGTGAGCGATTTAATCTCTAAATATAGGGAACGTTAAAAAAAAAAATAACATTGCTGTTTTTCACAAGCTAAGGGCCTTTTGCAATACTCCAGAGATGGACTTGCAAATATGTGATCTCCATATGCTCACAGCGAGCTCTGAAACTGGCTCATCCCAAAAAAAGCAAAACAGAAAACTTCACTCCTCCTTTTCTTCCCCATCCAAGAGACAATCAGACGAGTAGACAAAGTAGATTTATCTACACATAAGGCACCATGATGGTCTTAGAAGGTTTGAAAAGTTTTCAGATTCTTGCCTCCTTGTTTTTTTTTTTCCTAGTGGGTAGTCTGTCTAAATTACACTTTTAGCACAAATCTTTCTACACTCTCTTATTTTACCAGTAGAGAATATGAAACTCTGCAATTGTCATAAGAGAAGGAACCCATCTTACTATATTTTTGGACCACAGATAATCATTTTTCAAGGATCAATCTTCAAATGGCAAAGAAATACCAAAAACCTGAATAATTAATTTCAGAAACAAATATTCCTTGGATTGGTTTGACTTGAACACAAACAATTTTTTGAGTGTCGAAATAAATAAACCTGAAATCCCTTTAATATTATGAAAACCAAACCCGTTTTAAGTCAAGAGTTCTCTGTCTGCTTTAGTTGTGAAATAGTGTCATGAAAATTGCAATTTTTTTTTTTCATATAAAAGACCTGAAAAAAATAGTTCTCAGTCTCTCAACTTAAGGTGTCAAATAATGAGGAAAGTGACAGCACTGGCAATGGAAAATTAAAGACAAATATATAAAGAAGACAAAAATACACATACAAAAACCTGTTATTAAAAGTGAGAGGCTTGATTTTCTTTCTTTTGTCATTGCAATAGTTATAACTTTGAACTACAAAATAATAGTTATGGTTGAGTGTGCACATGTGTTTCCATATGGATAACAGACTGGCTGCTGCATCATATATTATTTATCTACAAATCTTAGAATTTTAAACTGGCCAAGGTTCACCTAATTAATTCTATGATTGGCTTTTGTTTTTCATCCAATTTGTGTATAAAGTTGAGCCATTTGAGATAGAGAGGTTCAACCAGTGTGTTGAGAAATTGAGCAGACACCGTGTGTGAACAATGAGAGGTGAACAATTTTGTGTGTGTCAGTTTATAATTCCATACTGTTCCATTCATCCTCATTTTACTCCTTAGATAAGTTTTAGCCTGGGGTCAAAGAGGTGCAGGAGAGTTTAACCAGACAAAGTAAACATTTCACTTGGAAAAGAGAGATACTAACCTTTTATATCTCTTATTTTGTGTTAAATTGATCTTTGAAATAGAGTTTAGTCTTCCATGTAATCAGAGGTAAAATGCTGCCGGTTTGGCCCTGTTCATGCAAACCGGTAGTTTAAAAAAATGCTAGCGGTTCACCCGAACTGGTATTTCCAATGAACAGCTGTGCCATGTGATTTAGATTAGCTAGAAAGCAGGAAATTGTTGGATGATCCTCCCCCTCACTGTTGTACTTACCTTGGAAGGCTTCAAAATGATTCTTTTTTTCAGCACCCAAGAGGCTTCCCTAAGGCCCAGTAGTCCAAAAACCGGGTGCAGGGGGGATGCTGTGAGAGAAAAAAAGAAGAAAAGAGGCTTTCAACCTCCCCAGTCACATGACCGCATAGCCATGAGCACCTAGTCACATAACCACCTGGCCACGCCCACCTAGCCACGCCCACAGAACTGGTAGTAAAAAAAATTTGAATCCCACCACTGCATGTAACATAGCAATAAGCCAGAAGGATTGTGTCCTATAACCCTCCCTTAAACACCAAGGTGGAGATTTTGGAAATACAAAATTAAACAGCGATATTAGTGTCAAATTTTATTTCAGGGTGTTTGGATGAAGGATTTGCAACTGGACCCAGGGCTGAATTTGGTGATGTACTCCAAAACTTAATTAAAAAGCCTCATTTGATTTGATTTACAATTTACAATTTGCTTATGTGAGGTTGATGTAATTACAGTCAAGCCATAAATTTAATAGTTTCTTTTGATTTTCAAACTAACAATGCAGCCTCAATTTTGGAGGTTCAAGCAAAGGTTGACCTCTAGGTGTTGGGAGGTCCTGTCATGTCTGGGAACTCAGTCTGTGCTGATTGTGTGTATTTATCAATGCCTTATTATTAAAAGGCCATTTAAATACATCTAATGGTATTCAGGGGCTCATTAAAGGAAACATGTCTGAAAATAAAGGCCAGGGAGAATGGCTCTCTATTTTTAAAGGGACACTTTGGAACAAAGTGAGCCAAGTCCTGTCCCTGCAGGTCTTGAGATCAAAATCTCAGTTGCAGACAACAAATGCTTCTTTTAAGGAATCAACAAGATTCCTTAAAAAAAAGAAAAGAACGAGGATATGGAAATGTTTGCTGACACCCCATTATGGTAATAAGGAAATGTTATTGATTCTTCATTTCCCCCTAAACATTGTTCATATTAATCATGAATCCTGGAAAAGCACTCATTTGAGTTTTCCAGCATGAATATTAATATATTATTAACTTTAATGATATTTGCATAGATGAGAAAGAAAGGAGGGGGAGGGGTGAGGTGTCTTTCTCCCATCTCTGTTTTCTTTTTTTTCTTCTTCTATAGAAACCATAAATGTATCATCCGATAACCTTTCTGAAGAAGACATAAACGTTCAGTTACATATATTTTGATTTTTCCATGACAGTTTATTTGGAGGCAGAGCCATGACAGATTTCTTCATTGTCTTTTTTGCCAAAATTTGTCCTTTAAGTCATTTCTGTTGACTTCCCCCTTTTAGCAGCTCACCTCACAATGAGAGAAGAGACAATTAATGGGTCGGTGATTTATCACTGCCAAAACCTGTCAAGGACTTCTTATGTAGCCGGAGAAAAAGCCATTTCACATTATGGCATTTCATTTCGAATGCATTGTATTTACAGCTCACAGTTTTATTTTCAGAGCCTATTATCAGGTGAAACAGTTGCATCTGAAATGTTGTTTGTGACATAGGTGACCTGTTAGGATTTGATAAGTATTTACGCCAGAGCACAAGAGGCTCACACATCTGCTGTTGGCAGAAGCAATGGGAAAAAAAATAACCTGGAAATGAGGCATTTGATTTTTCTGGTTCCTACACTCGAGCATCTGTTGCTGTAATTAAGTGGCATTCAGTAATTGCGAGGCAGTCGTGAAATAAACATATGCATTCCTGCCAGGTTTTAGGATTCGGTGTCCTTACTCTAGGAGAGAGACAGACAAAGTGACTTCGGCAGAAACAAAGGGGACGGTGACAAAAGTTGCACAATTAACTTTCTGGTGGCAAGAAAAAAAGATCCCAGACGAAAGGCAAAGAGGGTGGAGAAAGCAAAGGCCATTGGCTACAACCTATATACTCATTCAGGGGATGGCCATCATGAGTATTTAAACTACATAGGACAAAGATAAGGGACACGGTGGCTCAGTGGCTAAGACGCTGAGCTTGTCGATCAGAAAGGTCGGCAGTTCGGCGGTTCGAATCCCTAGCACCGCGTAACAGAGTGAGCTCCTGTTACTCATTCCAGCTTCTGCCAACCTAGCAGTTTGAAAGCATGTAAAAATGCAAATAGAAAAATAGGGACCATTTTGGTGGGAAGATAACAGCGTTCCATGCACCTTCGGCGTTTTAGTCTTGCCAGCCACATGGCCACAGAGATGTCTTCAGACAGAGCTGGCTCTTCGGCTTTGTAAACGGAGATTAGCACCGTCCCCTAGAGCTGGAAATGACTAGCACGTATGCACGAGGGGAACTTTTACCTTTAGGACAAAACTAAGAGGCCGATGTGGAATGGGGAGTATCTTAGACATCAGTGTAAGTCTTCTTCTCCTGATACTTGGATAATATTTTTTGAAGGTTTGCACTTTTTTCATTTTATTGAAAGAATGTCATTTCTAGGCACATCCCACTTCTGAGATGAGGTCTGAGATGAGGGTGTGTGGGAGGGAGCGAGCTGCATATCTGGAACTATCCTTTATTTTGGTCACAAAGAACAATATTGAAAACATCTTTGGATGTGTTGATCTCTGATCCCACCATCATGTGGCATATAGAACATAATCAGTCATCAAAATGAGGGTTTCTTTTGAGCTAGATAATTGCGGCTTCTCTTGGTAAGGCTTTGGAAGACGCTATCTCTTGTAAAAAGTGTCCCAGTTGCTGTAGGGAAATTGTGGTGTTTTTCTGCTCTTTCACTAATAGGGTCATCCTGTAGATAGAATATGTATTCTCATAGAAGTTCTAAGAAGTCTTTTTGCAGGTAGAGTGATACCTGATACTCTTGTTTGAAAGAGATGAAGGTCACAACTTGTCCATTGGTAGCCACACTCCATTTTCTTTGCCAACTTTTTAAATCTGTAAATGCTTTATATTCCCATCGTCAGTTCATTCTAAATGATCTTTCTTTGAACAAGATAGCCATCTTGCAGTGGTCTAAAACAGGGATCACCAACCTTTTGGACCTGAGGGATCACTAAATCCATAATTTTAAATCCTGCAGACCACTAATATGATTGATTTTTTTTTTAAAAAAAAAGATAAATAGTATTTAGTGCAATATAAAAAAATGCAAATCATTTTTCTGCGGACCACCAAAATTTTCTTGTGGACCACTGGTTGGTGACCGCTGGTCTAGAAGACTTACAATACCTGTAAATTTTAAATAAATGAAGAAAATGTGTATCTTCACCATTACAATTCATAATGAATATCAGAGTCAAAGAAAAAAAGTTGAAAAGGGTAAGCATGTGTATACATCCCAAAATTTGTTATATATATTTATATGTAGCTTTTAAGCAATGAAGTCATTAAAAAGACAGTGATTTATCCTTGCATAGGATTCATAAGATATCCAGATTTTATTCTTATTTTCCATGAAAGAGAATTACCACAGCCCTGTGATTTTAGATTATATTCAGTAGACCTTTTTAGCTTTGGAAAATCAGATGTGTTCAATATGATCTATCAAGAAATGGTAAAGTTTTTACTTGATAGAGGACACAAATATCCAGTCCAATCAGAATTCTAGGACTTGGTACTCGTCTCTGTTTCTTGGCTGAGGAAGCCAGTGATTTTATGTGGTCATGTGATCAGCATGGCTATATGCCAAAAGCACACAGAACACTGTTATCTTCCCGCCAAAGTGGTACTTATTAATCTACCTGCATTTGCATGCTTTCAAACTCCTAGGTGAGCAAGAGCTGGGGAAAGGAACAGGAGCTCACCCCATTATGCGGCACTCAGGTCTTGAACTTGGATTGTCAGCTTTCCAAGCTCAGCATCTGCAATTGCTGGGCCATCGCGTGACTCCCCAAGAAGTAGCATAGAAGACTAAATAAAAACAGGAAATTTGTTTCAGAAAATAATGGTGAACTCACATTAGAATATGTGTTAGATGAGTAAGGTGACACTAAGGCAGGGGTGGGCTTCAAACATTGCAGCAACGAGTTCTCTGCGTGGGCATGGTCATGGTGGGTGGAGCCTAGTTGGCCTCCTGCACCATGGGAGGGGGGGGCATTTTTGCCTTCCCCAGGCTCCGGAGGCTTTCCTCAAGTCTCTGGGAGGGCGAAAACGGCCTCCCTCAGGCTCCAGAGGCCCTCTGGAGGCCAAAAACAGGCCCGTTTCTGGACTTCCGGAAGTTCCTGGAGGCCCATTTTTTTCCCCTCCCCAAACCTCCATGTGGGTGCTGCACTTACCTCACATCCAAAACAGGCCACGTGGAGACTCCTGGAAGGGGTTGGGTGGGGTGGGCAGGAGGGGTGGAGCGGGGCAGGGTGGGGCAGGTGGGGCCAGCCAGGGGTGGGATTTGGAGGTTCTCCGAACCAGCCATAATGTTAGCAACGGGCCTTCCTGAACTCAGGAGCATTAGGTGCCACCCTTGGCACTAGGTGCCTTTCAAACATGAAGTAGCATCAACAAAGGGGTACAAAGTGAACTTGGACCTTCTTGAAGATTCATGAGTGATTAGCTCCATTAGTAGATAGTTAAACAATCAGACACACATTCCCTGACAAATAGCTTTCCTTTCTGTATCTATTTATAGAAAACACCAAGGGTGCAGAAAGGCAAAAGGCAACTAAGTTGATTGAGTGAGTGCTTTATTTTACATTGACAGCAAATAGCTTAATAAAAATTATCCTGTTATCATATTTTGGGAGACAAATTGTGAATATTATTGTACTCTCAAAGACCAAAGTCTTCATAAATTCTGTCATGAATTCAGCTTGTGAGCTTTCCTGATTCTTTTCCAAGAAAAAAAAAAAAAGCCTTTTTTCCATGGATTGTCTGTGGGGAAAGATCACATCGCATGGACTGTGCAAATGATGTGAATTAGGTGTTTTTCATCATTGTATTAGTATGTCACGGCACATGTGATGTTGTGATGGCTTCCTGCAGCACTGAAATTTGTCCTTTTAAATCCAGCTTCCTTGATTTTAGAAAAAGTAAAGTTCCAAGCATTGTCCTTACAGAATATGATGTCTTGTGACTTACTTGTATAGGAAACATCCTGTTCACTTCACCATCCATTTGTATGCATATTTTTTCAAGTGGATTTCCTTTTAAATCAAATTGTTTATTGCCTTAATTCTTTTACTACTGTGCCTTTCTGAGTGAGGAATTCATTTTCATCATTATTATGACCTTCAGTGTTGTTTGAAGGGTTTTTATTCTTTCTTTCTTTCTTTCTTTCTTTCTTTCTTTCTTTCTTTCTTTCTTTCTTTCTTTCTTTCTTTCTTTCTTTCTTTCTTTCTCTCTCTCTCTCTCTCTCTCTCTCTCTCTCTCTCTCTCTCTCTCTCTCTCTCTCTCTCTCTCCTCTTATTTATGTGTGTGTGTGTGTGTGCGCAGGGGTTAAAATATCAATTTCATCTTTTAAGCTCTGCAAATATAGGGCAATATTTTCCACCCCACATTTTAATTCTACGTCAAACCTTATAGAGTTTCTTCTGATTTCACAGTATCCTTAGGACACTGGCTCAGATCTCTCGGAACCGTTATTAAGCAACATTAGGAATAAAAAAAAATACAGATTGTTCTAGATTTTGGCATGAAGGCAAGAGAACTAAAAAGTGAAAATGCTTACCTATTGCTGGGTAAATATTTTTGATCCAGCTTAAAGACGGGAATTTTCTTAACATCACTCGTGTCTCTTGGTAGAAAGATGAAGTGCAAAATCTAACCAATTCACTATATAAGGTTAATCTTATTCCCCCCCTCTAATTTATTGTTTGTTTGTTTGTTTGTTTGTTTGTTTAATATTGCCGTCTATTCGCCCATGGCAATGCGAGGCAGCTTACACAATATAAAACCATATTTAAAATAAAAACAATAAAAACTAATAAAAAGAATCAAATAAATTAGTATGGTACAATAGAACAAAATTTGGGAAAACAAAAAACAAAACAAAAATCAAAAAACCAAAAACCAAATCCCACCCCCTGCCCCAACAACAGTAGATCACACTAGCCATTTGATGGGCTCCATCCCTCTCTGGGTTCCCCAGGCCCGCTGGCAAAACCAGGTCTTCAGTGCCTTTTGGAAAAGTATTAGTGAGGGGGCCATTCTAATCTCTGGGGGAATGATGTTCCAGAGAGACGGAGCCACCACGGAGAAGGCAGTCTGGGTTCCACCAGGTGTATCTCCCTCAGGGGTGGGACCTGCAACATTCCCTGCCTCCTCACTCTAATGGATCGGGTGGATGTGACTGGCAAGAGATGTTTCCTCAGATAACCCAAGCCATGAAGGGCTTTAAAGGTGACAACCAGCACCTTGAATTGCACCCAGAAGCAAATTGGCAACCAATGCAACTCCTGCAGGAGAGGCAAAACATTTGAACACCGGGGTCTGCACAAAACCATGAGGGCTGCTGCATTTTGCACCAACTGGAGCTTCCGGATGCTCTTCAAGGGCAGCCCCATGTAGAGTGTGTTGCAATATTCAAGACAGGAAGTGACCAGGGCATGAATGACTGTGAGTAGGGACCACTGATCCAGGAATGCTGGTTAATGCATGGGTGTCCATCAAGCTTTAAAGAATTCCACTTATGGTTTTCAGTATTAGGACCAGAGAATGACTATCTCTTCATGAATCCATTAAATATCTTGGTAATAAATCATACATCTCTGATAGGAGATTGATAGGATATCTTACTGCTACTTTTAGTATTTCTACTTACCTGATTGTACAACACTAGTCATGTCTTGGAGAGGTGGACATTGAGAATATGTATGGTCCAACACATTCATGTTTTATTGCATTGACGATTCAGTTTTGTTTGTAGCTACCATAAAACCAGGAGATATTTTGATGTCACATAGCACAATTGTTTCATTTTCACAAAAGCAGTGATGCTGCTTACCAAAATACAATGTGTGTACCTTCAAATATAACATCTTTTCTGCATCTGAATGTTGCAGAATTCAAATATTGATATTACTGTTTTGTTCTGGGTAAAACCCTGTTTTATTTTAACCTTGGCTTTGAACCTGTAGATATTCCAGTTGGAAATAAGATCAAAGACAGGTGTAAAAGCTGATATCAAGATGAATTGTTTGGATTGGCTGACTTTCTATAGCCCATATGAAATGGTTTTTTTTAAGCAATTGTATGTAGAGGTATATCTGTGCGTGTTTGTGTACCTGTGGACAATGCAGATGTATACATTGGCTTATGATACCTCTACATAAAAAAAAAACCTGGTAGCTACAACAAAGTAGTTCAGTAAAACGTAATTTTAGTTGAGAGTTTTCTACAGCCGTTTCCTAAAATAAAGTTGATTGATATTGGTTGGGTTGACTTCCAAGAGACATAAAGCAAGTGATAAATGTAGAGATTCATGGACAGAGAATAGCATTTAGCTATTGGTTATGGTGCCAGAAAGTATTATAATAATTTATGAAATAATATTCTTGATGACAAAATAATGATATATGAACACAAGACTAATGCAAAAGCTTTAGGGGAAAAAAAGATTTTGAGTTATTTAAAATTCTTTTTTATTATTTCATTGCCATCTATTTAATGCCATTTCCCCCAGAGAGAGTCTGTAATCACACATATTTTAAACAAACTACTAATATTCCAACTTTGGTTGGTTAATGCTTGCAGGGCACTTACAGATGCTAGAATAATCGACAATGTTTTTGCTCAATCTGCTCTGGAGATGGATGAAATAAATAGTTTAAACTAATTAATGTAACACCAGCTGTTACATGGGCTTGGCAGACGTCTCTGCGTTTTGATGGGTAGAGAGCGGCTGTTGAAGTTGACTTTATTTTAGTACAATGTTGATCACAGTATAAGCTGGAATAAACGGCAAAGGAAGAAGCAGGAGATAAATTTCTCTATTGTGCAAAACAAATATTGCCCTTTCCCAGAAAACCATGTTGGAGGAACATTAAAATGATTTTGATGAGGTCCTACGCATTTCGATAGCTCATGCTGTCAGTTTTAGGGTGCCATCAAACCAAACTATCATCGTATTCAACTCCATTCATTTTAGTTGGGTTTGTATCTAACTGAATGAGAGCAACATTTAATAAAAACACACTCTGCATATGTGAGAGAGAGAGGAGGGGGGGAGAGAGAGAGAGAGAGAGAGTTCACACATATCTATGTGTGCCTGGACTGAAGTGTGTATACGATGTGTTATTTCCATTAAAATACAATACAATATATTACACTGAAGATTATTTATATTACTTATTATTTAATGGCCACTGTAGATGCATATATTATGAAATAGGATTTGCCTTGAAATCCTTAAAATCTTCTTACTCTGGGTATATATCCATGTTGCTGTTGTTTTCATATTTTCTCTCTATTAATATCAGAAATATGGCTGCTTTCCTTTGTCGTAGAGCAAAGAAAGCTAGTTCAATTTAGGGGACTTATAAACCAACCATAGATATCTCAGTGCAAGGAAATAGCATGAAGAAATCTTCCTGAATTCTCCTTAACCTAGAGTAAACGTTATCCGGTTCAACCTATTTATAGTAAATATTGAGATTCAACAACAAAGAAATAATAATTTGTTGAAGATGAGAGGTCGGGAATCTTTATGGAACCAGACAGTAGAGGGATTGTTATCTTAGGAGGCCTCCTAGCAATGAGATAACCGTATCAGATACAGCTTGTTTCCTGCAAAATCTATCTAATAAGTCATTATAGTTTGCCGAGCAGATGGCAATGGCTCTGTTAGAAGAATTGATGGATGTGATATGATGTCATCAGTGAGTTGACATGGTTCACACAGTACTTGACCTCTAAGAAGAAGTTCTAACCGGTTATAATTCTAAATGGTGAACTTTCGTGACATTGGCTAAATGGAAAATAAGTGCAATTTGTATTTCTCTCTGCTAGTGTTTACCCCTTTCCCTGAACGCCACATAATGGGATTTGGTCCCAGAAGGTTTCAGGATATTTGTCAGAAGGTTTTACCCTGTAAACTTCCAAGGATTTCAAATACAAATCTAAATTTTATCAGAAGGACCCAGGGAATACATTCAAGTCAGATTCCTATTTGGATTCTGCTCTCATTACACGTGTTCAAAAATGAGCTTATGCAGTTTTATTGATCATGTTGCTTAATGCCCCAAAGAGCAGAAAAATGAACAGTCAGCATTAATATTTTTAAACTATATTTTAATTAAAATAAGCCACTATGTGGATATGCTCCCACAAGCCTTTTTTTTTTTTTAGATTGGCAGATGAATCCTATACCAAGCCTCACTGTTTCACATGGCTTACTTCCAAGTAAACTCATTTGTTTTATTTTTCTGAGAATAGACATAAATAAACATTGATTGCCTGACCTTTTTGCTTCCTGCTGTTAAAATCAACTCATCTCTTTTTCTTTCTTGCACACGGAAACTTTTTAATAAGTTGAAATTCTATAAAAAAAAATACTTGGAACGGTTATGTTTTGCTCTTCCTCTGCCCTGAAACTCTATGATTCTCCCATCCAAAAGTCCTAGGCATGCTTCGTTTTATAAAATACCATATTAAGTATTTCACACGTATTTAGGGTGAAACACATAAGGAATGTAGAAATCACGCTGCCATTGATACAACTTTTATTTTATATTTTGAGCTGATGGTGAAGCAAATACCTTTATTTCTTTTTTCTTTCTGTTTCTGAAATGCTCTCTTTATATGTGTTTCTGCAGAGGGAAATTATTTGTTTGATAAAATGCTGCATATTTTGTTAAATCCCTTGCAAAAACTGGAGAGCAGAGAAGAATGAAATCGTGCTTATATGATCAGATATTTCAACTAATTATGGAAAGAAATAATTAGCACATTGGTTTTTGTGCTCACTTTGAACTATTTATGTCATTTGTCAGTAGCACCCACTGTTTTCTCAGATATGTGAATATCTTTTTTTCCCCCTCCCATCCTGATAGCCTGAGTTCAGAGTAAAAGATTAATCAGATGTGAGTAAAGGAACTAACGCTAGTGTAAAACTATAATCAAGAAAGGAAAAACACCAAGATTGAGGCTTGGTTGATTGTTTTCGGATGAACTGAAAATGCTTAATTAAAGTGTTAACATCCTTTTTTGTTTTTTAGGTACAGATATTTCCTCAATTAAAAACCTAGTTCCCCTTGTAAATGATTTTACATTTCCAATGATTTTTCCATAAACATAATTGCAGCCATCTATGGCAGTACAACTACTATCACTAAGGAAAATGTTCCAGAGATCCTAAATTACTTTAAAATGACAGCAAAGCTTAGGTTGAGTTTCAAACAGTTTAGCAATGAATTAATTTTACAGCAATTACTATGGTAATATGATTGCAATTTAAATTCACAGTCATATTTTTTGTGTGGATGAGGGAAATCATAGGAAAGCTTGTTTTCAGTTCATCTAAAGCTGAACGATGATTCATCCCTATTCCTTGCATTGTAGTCTGTTTTTTGCAACTGAAAAAGAGGTCTTGAATCTGCCGACTGAACCTGTGTTGTTCTTATAAAATTGTTCACTAAACCTTTGCTGATGTAAATGGATATGCCTGAAATATACATAGCAATAACCCTTAGACTTATATACCACTTCACAGTGTTTTATAGTCCCCTCTAAGCAGTTTACAGAATCAGCAGATTGCCCCCCAATACTCCGGGTCCTTGTTTTACCCACCTCAGAAGGATGGAAGGCTGAGTCAACCTTGAGCCTGGTGAAAATTGAACCGTTAAACTGCAGACAGACAGCAGTCAACAGAACTAGCCTGCAATACTGCATTCTAACCACTGCACCACCATAGCTCATCAAAACGTATTGTATTGCATTTCTTGGGGGACCATTTTGCTTTCAGAAATAAAAAAATAAATTAATAAAAGTACTTTTTTTCTTCAGACAGTACTTAAGATGATACCTTTCAAACCTGTCGAAGGAAAGTCTTTACAATACTCAGCAGCACCACAATTCAGGGTTTTCAATAATATCCATCATTGTGTTTGGTCCCCAACAGACATCAGAACATCTCTAGGTACAAATCATGGGCAGATAAGACAATAATTTTCCAAGATTTTCCAATGCCGTTTTTTGACTGAAAGGTTCTTTTTCAAAAGGCAATTGAAGAGGAAAATGTTTCACTTCGCATTTAAGAAGCTTCATCCGTTGTGAACGAATGGTGAGGGGATTGAAGGATGGGTTCTAACAGGATTGATGGATTTCTCTGCAGTCATCAGGGTCAGCCTTGGAAGCCATATTTTACTTGGAAGCTTTGAGGCTGCCACATTTAGGGCCTTGGAATTTGGGAGGGGGGATTTTATAGAGAGATGGAAGATTAGACTCAACAACATTCTTTCTCAGAAAGTCAAGGACATCTTACCCTGCACCTGGAGGAGAATGTTTGGAGGAATGTCTCCAGTTGGAACAACGTTTGATTGGGCCATGTGATGGACTGGTGGGTGCAGGGGATGGATCTTTGAATTTCTTTTGAGAAGGGAAAACCTTCTCAGATTCGGGTTTTCCCAGATGTGTCAATATGACAACTCTAAAAAAGATGGAACTTTGACAAAATACTTGTCTTGGAATTTATTGGTTTGGAGATTGCTAGTTGGAACGCTGGCAGTTGGGTCGTTAGAACTCTCTCTGAGAGACCTTGAGGCCACCCAAGGGTTTATCTGTACCTTCAATCCCTAAATGGCCTTAACGGCTCTTGGAGAGAGTGCTAATGACCCGATGATTGTAAAGAAATGCAATCCTTCCATTTCCCACCACCACCATTATGTGAGAACCTATCTTTCCATCCCCCCACCATTCAGTCACAACTGATGAAGATTCTTGGATGAGAAGCAAGATGCCTTCTTCTTCTTCCTTAAAGGAAAAAAAATACAGTCCAGTTGCCTTTTGAAAAAGCACCTTTGAGACAACAATGACCTGGATAACTGAAAATCTCCATAGACGTCATTGCACATCTTGTTTTCCCTTCTTCCCCCAATGTCAGATAACTCGGGAATTTGCTACTCTGTATGCAAACTAATGCTCGCTGCCACAAGAACACCAAATCCGAATTAACATCCTTCAGTCTCAAGAGACTATGTTATCATGCTCTGAAAAGAGGTCCTAAAACAGCATCTAGTGTAACTAAAAAGGCCAATTCGAGAGTGGCAATCCCTTCCACTCAGGAGAGATTCAGTCTGTCTCTTGTCCAGTCCCTGGATTTCACTGGTTCTGGGACTGCCACTCCCCCACCCCCCTCATGCTCTCCCACCTCCCCCTTGAACGGAAACCAAGAAATGAAGCAGAAGTAAGCATGGCTTTAGCTGAAGTCATTTTTCAGGTTGACACAGGAGCTTGTAACGTGTATTGTGCATAGCATAGCCCACTCCATCCAAGGTCATAATTTCAGCAGCAAGTTGCTCCTTTGAATAACCTTTGGCTCAACATTTCCAGTTGTTGCTCCCCAAATAGTGTCATCATCCCAGGTGAACTGGGCTTCAAACAGCTTGAACCAATGGGTTGAAATAAAATTTAGGGTGCTAAGATGTGACAGGTACGTAAAGAGGAGCTACAGAAAAAGAGATGCTAAATAAGATGAATTTGTCTTTTTTTGTACTAAATCCTTCTGACTTTTTCTTCAATACCATTTGGGTGGGGTCAAAGACTTTGACTCTTCCTACAACCATCTCTCCACTCTCTCAATTAGATTTTGCGTCTTTAAAGGGTTCCTGCAATTAGCTGATTAAATGTACCAAATCTGATTCCTTATTGGGACATCAGTTTGGTGTTATGTGGGGTTGTTGTTTTTTTGGATGAAGATGAATTGTTTATGTTGTTTCAATCTGATGACAGATGACAGATGGAATGACACGTGGTATGGTAGGATGAATAATATTCATTCAGTCCAAGTGATCTCTGTGCCATATGGTCTCTATTTCATTGATATCTACAATTTGGACCTTATGGGGCATAATCATATTTGACTGTGCTATCCTGCACTTTCAGTTTGATGTTTCATTATCCAATGGTATATTGCATACATGCAGAAAGGGCCACCCCTCCTATCTATCATCTATCTATCTATCTATCTATCTATCTATCTATCTATCTATCTATCTATCTATCTATCTCTGTCTCTCTATCATATAGTCAGAATTAGGAATTGCACCCATTAGATTTATTCTCACTTGTGATAAAGGCAATAATGTCAGTTTCACCCCATTATATTCAGTTGCTCTTTATATGACAATTATACCTAGTGTTGGCTGATGTTTCCCAGGAGGGGCAGGGCGCGAGGCCAACACCAAGACTTCATTTACCAAAGTGGACTATCTTTCTTGACAGAGGATGAGATGTTTTTGATTTAGAAATATGTTGATTTTCATTTGAAATCTGATTTCCCAGGCAAGTACAATATTTCACATCCAATGTATTTTTCATCTGTCCCCTATCAACAGAAATGAAGGTAATTTCATTTTACATAATTTAAACAAGGAATGATTCAAAATGATGGATGAGGGTACCAGAATGGTGTGCATTGTGGACTGTTCAGTTCTTTATGTTGGATCATGACATCTGAAATCTAGGATCTTTTGAGTGAAATTTCAGTGTATGTGTGAGAATGAAGGGAGGGGAAAACGGAAGACCATGGATTTATAGGTGATATAAATTATAGTCATAATTAGGGATTCATCTCAATGGTTTCAGTTTTAAGAAGGACAGAATCCAATTCCTGCTCCTTTTGTGGGTTTATGAAAATAGCTAAGAAAGTATAACATTAGTAGAAGAATGGCTATGAGGGATGAGGTTAATTTCCCATAAACTATTTAACTTAAGATCACAAAGTAAAACAGGAAAAAGGTGAAGTCCAAGCTCAAGCAAAAAAAAAAAAAAAATGGTCCTTGAAATTAGAGATGAATATTAGCTTGACAAGTCTTGACCTGAAATTCATTCTGCAAAGAGCTTTGTTGTCCCATTATCCTTTTTGTTTAATTCCTTTGCTTTGCTATTCTGTTTACCTCTATTAAAGTGACAAATCATGTCATTTTACTGGGTTTATTTTTAAAATCCTTACTTACATTCCTTTTCTTTATTGGGAATTTGCAGTTAAAACAAAAATAGTACATATGTGAGTGATGTATGTAGATAAATGAGATAGATGATAGATAAATAGATATGTACTTTAAAAATATATAATTTTTTTCAAAGTCTTGCTTTAATTCCCTCCTCTTATTGGAAATTAAAACAAAAACAATGCATATGTGAGAAGGAAAGAAGGAAGGGAGGGAGGGAGGAAGGACTTTTTACTATAAATAATTTTTGTCAGGGTTTTTCAATATTTACTTCATTTTGGTAAGCAGTTTTATATAGCAAAAAGCATTTTTGGGTACAGGACCCAATTCCTACCATATGTCTTTTTGTTATGCATTTAATGACCCACAAATTGCACTTGGAAAATATAGTTATGTATGAATCAGTTCCAACTTGCACATTGATTGAGTCTTAAGTTTGGTTGTTTTGATTAAAACTGCATTTCTCCCCATCTCTACTTATCAGCATTCCCACCACAGAATTTGCTAACTTCATCAGAATTAATTGACTTGAGATAGGGATGTACAATCAGTTCAAAGCAATTAACAAAGTATGAAGGATTTTTATGCAGCCTGGAGAATATCATTTTTATTGTAGCATAAACTTTTGTGAGAGAGATTGTCCTTGGTTAAGTAATTTCTACATTGATAAGAAATTATTTGATAGCTTAATGTTTCCTCCACGTTAGAAGAATTATGAAGCTGTGTTCAAGGATGTATTATTCCTGTTCACTGCATGTCTTCGCTCAGCACACTTCTGTTGAAATAAAAGTTAGATGACTGTGTAGCCTGATGTAGAAATATTCATATTTATTGTCATAAATCCCTGGCATTATTAATCTGGGTTTCCCTTTCAATTGTAGCAAATATCAAAAGGCCAGTTCAAGCACTCAAAGGAAAGATCCAAGTGTACAACTTAAGAGGAACCAGTAGTAGCTACAACCTCCTGATGGGCCCCCTTTTTCAAAGCCATGTTGGTTACCTCTGTTTGTTTCATTCACATTTTTAGATGTTGTACCTGAAGCACACCAGGTGTGCTTTTAAAAGACCCTTAAAAGAAGTTCATTATGTAATGTAATAAAAGATTGTTCACAGTTTAAAATGCAAATTAATTCACAGTTCATACAAGGTGGGAAACTGGAGTCTCCATTTCACGTAACTCCTAGATGGAATTAATAAGTAGGTAATCTGTATATAGCATGGTGGGATTTATGGAATATTTCTAGGTGGAAAAAAAAAAACAAGTCTCTTCCCATTTTTTTACTTTTCAATCTTCTCTCTTTTGGAACTTCAAAGATAAATAATACAGATTTTTAAGGATTTGTGGTGGGGGTTTCCTCAGAAATAAGAAAGCATTTGGAGGTGACAATCAAGTGATATGGAGCCAGTGGACTTCAGAAACCCCAATTCCTATCTTCTCTTGAAATTCTTCTTGTGCAATAACTAACTGGATTCATTCAGGTAGTTCCAAATAGCTTTTGCATTCAAAAAAATGTGAATCCCAGCAGCAAGCTATCCTGAGGACCTCCTCTGTCCTGATTGGTGAATTGTATTTACCTTTAAATAATCTATTCCTTAGTGCCAACGGGAGATGTTCTCGAGATCCTAGTCTGGAAAAATTGGAAATGTTTGTGGGAAATGAGAGTGAGACCTGTGAAATATTCAATAGGGATCAAGTTGCTCTCCTGGTTGGATTATGAAGAGTGTAATCTACTTATCAAGAGGTGCCTGCATTTCATCTGGGGAGCAATTTGTGTCTCAAATGCCTTGAGGACTATCTAGAAAGGCTGGTGTTTCTGATGGAATTTCAGAATTGATGTTCTCATTGAAAAAATTGGTGGATATTTTAAGAAATATATTAAGATATAGACCCTCAAGATTTATTGTCTCTGGAAGATAGAAGTTTCTAAACTTTAGCCAGGTAGGGAAAAGATTTTCTGATTTATGTAGCAAGTGACTGAATGGTACTTACCAAACTCTCCTAAATGTATTAACATAATACTAAATGTATTAACATTAACATGTTAAACATAGGAAATGAATTCCAGGAAGTTACTTTGGCATTTTAAACATTGTACAAATAAATTAAAATATTAAAAATACGAATGTATCCAAATCAAATCTTTATATATGGTTTGAAACCAAAAACTAGAAAAAAATTAGCAATATGGATACCATGAATATTAAAAAAGAATATAAATTAGTCTTAAAAATTGAAAGATAATCCTGTAACCATAATAATTAATAACATGCTGTTAATAAAAATGTTGCTACTTTCTTGGAGATTTATAAAGAGCAGTTAGTTATTCAGGAGAAAGGCCACGATGGCAAACAAGAATTAGAACTTATTTTTGTTAAAATAATTTTATAATCTTAGTTACTGGTTTCTTTTAGGTTGTTTTATTTTTCATGCTTAAAATGTAATAATGTTACTACTTTAAAAAGGAAATACTAAGTATTGATTGCCATTGGGTATACAATAGACATTTTAATAGTAAGACGGATTCTAAGTCTGAATAAGAAACAAGTTTGTCTTTTTTCATATTGCAGTGCTTTGTTTTTGTTTGCTTTCAATGTTTCTGATATGGATACATTCACAGTATCCTTGTAAACCATTCAAATACCCTAGTGAAATGAGGAAATGCACATATTAAAAAAAAAAACTATGTAGTTGTTATTTTAGTGATTGCTTGTCAAGAGTAAATTCACTGAGTTCAGAATGAGTTATTTACAGAAAAAAAAAAAGTTTAAGATTGAGTCTAAATGATTTTGTTCCTAAACACAAGGAATTGGGTATGTCTAGTCTAGTGAGAAGGAGGTAGAGTGTGATATGATAACAGTGTTCCAATATTTGAGGGGCTGCCACTAAGATAAGAGAGTCAAACTATTTTCCAAAGCACCTGAAGGCAAGATAAGAAACAATAGATGTAAATTAATCAAGGAGAAGTGCCTCCTAGAACTAAAGATAAATTTCCAAATGGTGAGTACAATCACCCAGTGGAATGGTTTGCCTTCAGAAGTTGTGGATGCCCCATCACTGGAGGCTTTCAAGAAGAGACTGGACATCTATTTATCTGGAATGGTATACAGTCTCCTGCTTAAACAGGGAGTTGGACTAGAGGACCTCCAAGGCCTCTTCCAACTCTAGTTATTCTATGTTCTATTTTCTAATTGTCAGGGCTCTAGTATATTACAGATAGTAATGGGATTTACCTTTTCGTGCAAGCCTTTGTATTTATACTCAGTGTCATCACAACTGTTTTCAGGTACTGCTCTTCACTGTTGGCAAAGTTCAATTTTTCTAAGAAGTCAACTGCTAAACCCATATTTCCTTTTAGAATGAAAAAAAGTACTATATTGTTGTATTTATTTCCCTAAAAACACATAACTGTCCATTGGTGCCTTAAAGTGAAAAATATCAATGCAGTGTAGGAAGTCATTTGTGCTGTGATTCTCTTAGATTTACACAAATAGAGTTGGTGGATGAAATTTAGGTCCTGGAGTCAGATGTTTTGCAAGCTTCGCTGATATTAATAACTGTTTTATTCCTCCTGTTGGGACAAATAGCCTCAACATAAAACTTTTCATGCAGAATGAAAGAAATGGGGGACACACTGGAAAAAAATATTCACATCCATCACCTACTTATGATGAACTGTCAAGGAGTATATTAAAATATGGGAAGCCTTTGGAAGGATCCTGAGAGGGTGGGGAGAGCAGGTAGGATTCAGTGATAACAGACAAATCTCAAGCTACACTGTTTTGTAAGATTCTGCTTCACTCTTGTAAGCACCAGAATGTATAATTGACAATCATTGATTGCACTCTCTTATATTACTCCCCCCTCCTTCTCCTCCTCCTTTCTCTACCAGAGTTGGAAGGGACCTTGGAGGTCTTCTAGTCCAACCCCCTGCTTAGGCAGGAAACCCTACACCAGTTCAGACAAATGGTTATCCAACATCTTTTTTAAAAAAAAAAACTTCCAGTATTAGAGCATTCACAACTTCTCGAGGCAAATTGTTCCACTGATTAATTGTTTTGATTGTCAGGAAATTCCTCCTTAATTCTAGGTTGCTTCTCTCCTTGATTGGTTTCCATCCATTGCTTCTTGTCCTGCCCTCAGGTGCTTTGGAGAATAGCTTGACTCCCTCTTCTTTGGGGCAGCTCCTGAGATATCGGAACACTGCTATCCTGTCACCCCTAGTCCTTCTTTTCATCAGACTAGACATACCCAATTCCAGCAACCATTCTTTATATGTTTCAGCCTCCAGTCCCCTAATCATCTTTGTTGCTCTTCTCTGCACTCTTTCTAGAGTCTCAACATCTTTTTTACATCATCGCAACCAAAACTGGGTGCAGCATTCCAAATGTGGCCTTACCAAGGCATTTTAAAGTAGTATTAATACTTCACGTGATCTTGATTCTATCTCTCCGTTTATGCAGCCTAGGATTCCTCTCCTCCTCCTCCTCCTCCTCGTCTCTCTCTCTCTCCCCCCCCCTCTTTCATTCTCTCTCTCACGCAGTCAAAACACTTCATATTTTAAGTAAATTGGTAATCAGCTCAGAGACCTTTGGCTGTCATGAATATTTGGACTCTAAAATATAATTATATTTCCATGGTTCTGTTCTGCTTAAAATGCAAAACATAACTTCTTATTAAGCTAGCATTTTCTGTTGCAATAAAATTGTCTATAAGGGATAGTGTTAAATACTGGCAGTAGTATATTAGAATGTCAGATTCGTTAAAATATTTAAAATACAGAATTGTCAAACAGTTATATAAAGAATGCATGTTGCTAGTATAAGTTTCAAAAGGCTAATAGTTGAACATTAACTTTTTAAATGAATGAAGCAGGGAGAAAGTGAAATGCTTGGGAAACTCAATTTATTTACTTAAAATGTAGAACATGTCATCGTTAAATAAAGCATCTCAAATGTTTTAGCATTTCATTCTATGACATCATTGTGGTCAATGTACACAAGCACTTCTATTTATTTATTCAATTAAATTTAGATATTTTCTGACTCCAGATAACTTACTGTATAATGGAAATAGTGAGGAGGAAAGGAGTATAAACAGTGAAAAAAGAACTAGAAAAGAACAAAGATATGTATTGTGAATACAATACAATCAAATACAACCAACAGAGACTCAACTATCTTAAGAATTAAAAGAACTACGTGTATTCATTTCACTTATAATTGATCAAAACATTTTTTGATCACTCAACTAATAAATGATATTTCAATGGTCCATGTCCAAAATATCTCCAAATTCCTGTTTCTCATCCCTATTGTTCTGACCCAGCTCCCCAAACATGACAAACCCTCTGACATGAACTCAAAAGATTCCTTTATGCTGGCAGCCCCAGCAAAAAGTTTTCCTTGCAGGCTAACAAGTCCAGCCAGAAGATGAATAGTTGTCTGTCACACCTATTCATCTCCACACTCTCCTTTTATCCCCAAATCTAAGATGGCACATCAGCAGAGGTGGCTCTTCCTTCCCCAGGATCAGCCCATGGATTTCCACTGCTCTCCTCTCCTCTGCCTTCTGTGCAGCCATGCATCAGGCAATGGAGCCAGCTATTCCTCTTCTTCTTCATCAGCCATCTCCAGACTTGGGGGCTGTTGACTCTCCATATGAAGGCTGAGGGACAGCCCAGGCTCTGCCTCTGCCTCTCTCTCTGCCAGCTGCATTCCCTCTTCCCCCTTGGAGCTCCCAGGTTACCTTGACTCCCACACCTCCTCCTCCTCCTCTAAATTGGCTGCTGGAGGGGCTGGCGGCCAACAGGCCACAACACCTATTGCCCATGAATACCCTGGTCTGTCACCTCATCACCAATCAAACCCATGGTTCTCCCTCGTGATTAATTCTGCTGTGTTAAAACCGCAATGTTTCCAACAAACTGCCCAATGGAATGTTGACATATCCTAATGATTGTAATAAAGTTTGTTCTTCTAAGTGAAGAGGGAAGAGTAAGATCCTTGTATTCTACAGACTCACCCGATTTGATTCAGGGAATCTGCTCACACAAGATCCATCTTTCCAGAAGCTACAGGACAAATCTGAATTTACGTACATAAGTGAAGGCAGAGGTTTTGGGCCCTTTGCAAAAATGATCTACCATCATCTCTTGCTGTGGAGTGTGGGATGCTTGTTTCTTTTTGAGTTTGTGTTTTTGGATGCATGTCTGATTTGACCTTGTATGTGTCATGGATCTATCCCTGGATCCCTCTCCAGATGCAAGTTCAGAGGAGGAGGATATGTTTGAGTCTGCAGAGGAAAGCTTAGAGCTGAGTATTGGTCAGGATCAGGGCTCAGAGAATGCTAGCCTGACAAGGCAGCTTCAGCAAGGTTGATAAGATGAGCAACAGGCTGAGGCTGGTGAATTACAGCTGCAGTAAGTTGGTCAGCAGGCACCAGGCAAGGACCAGGAGCAGCTGCCACCTCTTAGCAATGAGGAGGAGGAGGAGGAGTCCATACCTCCTCCTGATCCTAGGACAAGTAGACAGAGAGGAGACAGGCACTATAGCAATAGCACTTAGACTTATATACCACTTTATAGTGCTTTAAAGCCCTCTCTAAGCAGTTTACAGAGTCAGCAAATTGCCTCCCACAATTTGGGTCCTCATTTTACTCACTTTGGAAGGATGGAAGGCTGAGTCAACCTTGAGCCTGGTGGGATTTGAACTGCCAAATTGTAGGCAGCTGGCTGGAGCAGAAGTAGCATACAGTACTGCACTCTAACCACTGCACCACAGAGGTTCCTATGAGCTGGTCAACTATGAGCTGGTCAACTCCTGACTATGCTGGTCAACTAGATTACTTGTGAGGAGACAACCTTGCCCCATGAAGAACTGCATTGCATTGCCTACTTAACCCAGCCCTGAGGAATCTAGTGTTGCTGGAGCAACGTGCCCAGTTCTGTGCCTTGTGTTTTTTGCGCCTTGTATCCTGGCCTGTCCAACTCCTGGACTGCCTGTGGACTCAGTTACTCAGTGACTCTTGCTGTGTGGAGCTCAGAATCTGAACTTGTGTAATTGGGGTGTTTTCTGAGGACCTGTTTGGGGGGGGTTTGAATAAACACCTATAGAACTCTTGCCATGCGTGTGAGGAGGAGTGGGGCATCAAATATGGCAGTACAAAGAGTTAAACTATAATTTGTAGGAATCGGATGTCCCAAATTCATAAATGGAGGAAGTCCCGTACAGCTCAAAATCTTATTGCTTGAATTGTTCTGTACTGCTGTGACTTTTTTCTTCTTATTGTTTGGCCTGTGAGAATATCAGCTAGTAAGATTACCTCTGCCAACGGGAATAGACATTTATATTATTAATAAGGATACAGTACCTTTATTAATAGTAATAAATATATACTAGGTAGAATCTCATACTTAAAGGTTTATTTAACCTTTTCCCCTGGCATTTGAAATGAGGTTAGCGAAAGAAAAACCAGCACCCATAATCCATAGGACTTTCTGCAAATTAGTAATATGTCCTCATCACAGGAGATTCGCAGAAAACCAGCTGTTCTTCTCAAATTTTTTATTCTCCCCAAGGCTTTGTTTGGGAGTAATTCTTTTCTAAGACTGACAACGCAGCATATGTCAAAACAAATTACATTGATAAAGCTCAGTTCAAAGATGGAACCAAAAATCTGTGTTCTTTGCCCTTTATTTGACATTGTGGGTGCGTAATTAAAATTAAACAAAAATCAAGGGGCCCTTACATTCATACTTTATAATATTTTCATATTTGGATTGAAGACTACAGAAAGACACGTATCTCTATTCACCTGCTATTAGCAAGACTGCAAACTCTGGAGGTTGACATGGAAGGTAAAACTGCTCATCCAGGTGCCAATTTCACAACTGTCTTGGTGAGAATTGTGCTTTTGTGTGTCTTACCTTAATCGCACTTTAGAGATTAGAAATGGCCAACCTTTACTGCTTTGGAAGTTCTCCAAAGAAAATATTAAAAGCTTGGAAAAGCTTTTCCATCTTCTTCTGATTCATGGGTTGTTGTTTTTTTATAACGTACTTCAAAACAAAAGTGCGAACTTCTGAAAACATGCCTGACCTTTCCATGGAATAAGAAGTCATCGCCTTGCTCCAAGGGCTTATTCCAACTACCGACAGGATGCAGTAAATGATGGGTGGTGAAATGGAAACTACAGTAAAAACACTTTGTTGCACAACTATTAGATTCGGTCTGTTAATGAACTGTTTGCATGAAAAGCTATATCCATGTCCCTCCACCTTTGCCTCAAATCTAATTGTGATTTTAGCCGCATCAGTGAATATCTCTGCAAACAGCTTTTGTAATCTTCGTGTTATGGAATGTATTCCAATAGCTTAGAAAATAATCGAATTTTAACTTCTACAATGAAAGGAAAGCTTTTTTTTTTTTCCTTTTCTTCTCCTTGCTTCTTGCACATCTTTCCAATGAAGGGAGGAGGAATGTTAAGATTTACATAGATGACTGAGAAGAAGTTGCTTGGCTTAGCTTGGCAGAGGATAGAAACAAGGAAAGGCAGAAAGGAAAGAATGAATGTTTTTACTGCATTGTAAACTGCTTGGATGGATGGATGGGTGGGTGGGTGGAAGGAAGGGAAGGAAGAAAGAAAGGAAGTTTTATAAGAGGATAGAAGATTAGAAGAAGGCCAACCTCTACTGTGTCATTTGGGGAAAGAAGTGATGGTAGTCAGAAAAGAAGGCCTGTTCTTTTATTTCCCTTGAAATACATGTTTGTAACTTAGCAACCTGTGAAAAAACATAA
This sequence comes from Notechis scutatus, assembly GCF_049901735.1. Lineage (NCBI taxonomy): Eukaryota > Metazoa > Chordata > Lepidosauria > Squamata > Elapidae > Notechis > Notechis scutatus. The sequence continues at coordinate 104,556,548 of NC_142013.1, forward strand.
CAATTGCTAATTGAGATAGACCAAGCTGTGGTTGAAAGACGGAAAAAGGGTAGCTGATAGATTGAAAGGTTGGTAATCGGATTATCAGAGTCGAGTAACTTGGCACCCCAAGTTTTTTTTCTAAATAGTGAAATAGTCTAATTAAATAAAAGCCATGCTACATTTGAAATATAAGCTAAAATGCTCTGCTTCTTGCATGCTTGAGTGTAGTTGAGTGTAATTTGGAGCTTGGAAAGTTGAAATGGCTGTCTCAGTTCAAAACAGTTTACCTTCTGTACCATGTGTGTGTATGTGTGTGTGTGTCAAATTCACATTGTCATGGTGGCATTACGTAATGCATTGGGACTTTTTCCCCCTCCGCTAAACTGGGCGTGGGTGTGGCCAACATGTGACACATACAGCCTGCGGGCCATGAGTTTGACAGCCCTGCTCTGTAGGAACATGGGCCTTGCAATACAATACAGATAGTCTTTGACTTACTGATCTACCCTAGGTTTTACAAAATCATGAAGCAGACCCCTCATCTCGACAAAGCCCCTTTTTAATTAGGCTTCCTATCATTCACATCCAGCAAAGTCCCGGCAGTCTTTCAAGAGTGATTTATAACCATAGGCCTTATCAGGCTTGGAGAGTTGCCAGGTCGATAGCTTCCACGCACCACGTTGTACCAGGAAATACTTGGCAAAGAGTCATGAACAAATCTTCACCCTAATTAAATGAACTAATTGTCTCCTGCAAACCCCACTTCCCTTTCACTCTTCTTTATTCCCTCTGGAAGGGGCTATTCACCATCCACCTGTGCCTTTACTCCCAAGTCAATCCTTGTTTCTTAACTGTCCCCTTCTCCTGGCAGCTCTGCTCATGCACACATTGGGAACAGGCTCCAGCTATTCTTTTGCCCCACTGATCTCCAATTCCGAAGGCAGCTGGTCCTATCTCTGCCTCCGATGCAGAGCACTTGTCAGATCCTTCCCCAGACCCCAGAACTGGCCCATGTTCCTCCGCCAACCTCCTCACTGTCCAAGTCTGCTGCCAGCTCCACTGGCTGCTGGCGGGCTACAACCCAATTCACTTATAAGCACAATTCCATCAGTAAAAGGGTGAATATTTTTCACCTCCTCTTTCTTCTGCAATCATTCTGAGCATCAGAGGTGGTCTTGATGGGAAAGATCAGTGAGACACTTTATGGCATAAACAAACACTGCTTAGGGATATCACAAAGTCTTTGAGAACATGTGGTATCCTTTGGTTGTTTTTATGCAAAAGGAATTAAGCATCTTCACCCCTCACACCCTGTTAATGATTTGCTAGAAGCAAGGTTATGGCACTGCTATGTTTAAAGACAGTTGTGCTATTTTTAATTAGTTCATATTTACAACATGGTTGCTTTTCCTTTAAAAACAGGACTTTTCCCAAAGTTTTTCTCAGTCATCTCTTATCTTGCATCTACAAATAGCCTCTCTTCCTGTATATGAGATATGCATTTGTTTTCTTTCCAATATGTTCACCCAGAGTTTATTTCTTGCAGGATATAAAAAAAAACAAAAAACCACCACACACACAAAGTCGCATTATGAGAGATTATTTGTCTTTAAGTTAAACATTCATCAAAAATAGTTCAACTTAAGTTCAATCCCTTCTTCTGACATTATAGGTCAGTATAGCTACTGTTATTTCAGTTAAACAGTTAGTGATTGTATAAAAGAAAATGTTTTATTCAGACAGGACTGATTACATGTACATGAGTAACAAGTATTTCCTAGTTTGAAGGTACTCAGAAAGTGAAGAGGAAAAACAAAGGATCTGTGTGTGCATTATACAGACACACTCTTAACGACAGCTATGATTCCAACCGTTAAAAACCTTTAAGACAAAAACAAGGCTTGTAGCTTTGAAATAAAAGCACTGAAAATGTTCAGATGAAACTCCAAAGCATTGGGAAAATACAGAATATCATAGAGACTGGTGATAGAGTTCCCATTTTCACTTTTCTTAAGCAAAATAAAGATAGGAAGTTCATTTTATCACCAATGTTATTTCTCTTGATGTAATTTGGATCTTTGGTGTTTTGTTTTGTTGTTTTTTGTTTTTGCTCTTGTGGTCAAGAGTTGAGATTAAAATCAGACTTGGAGAAAAAACTTCCTTCCTTCCTTCCTTCCTTCCTTCCTTCCTTTCCTTCCTTCCTTCCTTCCTCCCTCCCTCCCTCAATTCTAAGCAACTTACAGTGCAGTAAAAACATCCATAAAACCCTACATCTTCTTTTAACAACACTTTAATTTGCAAAATTAAACACTTGTTCATTCCTCAGGAGGCCAAAAATGAGACAAAAGTTTAAATAACTACACTGAATTGGTTTTTAGCAGTAACTCAGCATAGATTATATATTTATTAAAATTCAGAAGAATTACTTTCTTGTACAAGTTTCTTTCTTTTCTTCTTCCTCCTCCTCCTCCTTTTTGGTACTTCTGCATAAACAAGAGTTTTAATCTTTTTTAACAGCTACTTTAGAGAAAACAATCAAAATGCTTTATACTGAAAAACTGATGTCTTAGGCTAGCCGCAGTTATAACTTAATCATTCCTTTTCCTATTTAAAAGTTTTCCCATAGTTCTCTATGTTTAATACTTTCCCCTCAAATTACAAAGCAGAAGGATAGCTCCCCAAATTATTTAAAAAATAAATTACCACCAATGCTTATGCTGTCAAGACTGCCATTGCTACCTATTGTCTTTGTAATGGAATTTTCTGAGGGAGATTCTTTTAAAAAGCAAAAAAAACCAACAACCTCCTATCTGAACTTGTTGCCAAGAAAAATAGGGAAGAAACATCGAAGTTATTTTCAGATGAACTATGCTGTAGTTTTCTTGATGCACAAACATTGTTTAATTGTAGAAATTATTATGAGGTGATGAAAAACAAGAGTTTGTATTCAGAAAAACTGAAGGCTTGGTAGTATCTATACCAAGTGAAATTCCTGATTTCAATATTCTGAAAACAGCTTTGGAATGAATATGTGGAGGGCAAGGGGAGACCAAAAATTTCACATCTCTAAGATGTCTGTTGGAGTGGAGATTATCTCTTCAGAAATGGGCAGTTAAATGGGCTGTTGTTGAAGGAGATAGTTGACTCTGGATAAACACACAGAATAATTTGAACATAAATCATAAGTGGTCCATATAAAATATGTATCATAGCAAGAAACGTTTCATTGTCCGTATAGACAGTGCACAGGCTAAAATGAGATAATTGGGAACTTACCCATAAAGTCAGCCTTAAATATATTATCACAAATATATGTGAGATAATATTAGTTTTAAAAAGATTCTATGGCACTGTAAACTCAGTCTCATTAGAAGCTGCATTTAAAAGGCTAATAAAGTTACTCATTAATGCTATCTGGTTGTATCTCCACTGCTTTTTCATTAAAGAAAATTCAGCAGAAAGCATTTTCTTCTGATAGCAGGAACCAATTTGCAATAAATGTTCTGGAAATCACTAGGGAAGCCATTACTGAGGTCTAATAAAAACAGACAAGCGTAACTTGTTCTATATTTTTGTTTCAATCACATACAGATGAGACCCCGCTCTCCACACCAACCACAAGAGACAGCCTTGACAAACTTTCGCTAACTGGCCACGGACAACCTCTTCCTCCTGGATTCCCATCTCCTTTTCTATTTCCTGATGGATTGTCCTCCATAGAAACCCTCCTGACGAATATCCAGGTAGGACACCATAGAACAAGGGAGAAAAAAGGTGCTGGAACTTTAACTTCAACTAACATTTCATTCATTTGAACTATTAAAGGCAGCAACGTAATCAAATGAGTTTTAAGAATCCACTTTTTTTTTCTTTTTTACAACTCTTTAATCCCATTATTCGGGGTGGAGTCAGGGTGATGGAATGTTGCTGAGCATTTACTGGCCGATCAACTTTCCTGATGCCTACACGGAGTTCACAGTAGATATTTTCTCTATGCACCCTGATAAAGAAACATCTGTCGCTGCCTAGGATTGAATTCTCATCCTTCTGAGTGAGAGTTGAGCATCTTCACCTCTAGGCACTGCACTAAAAACCCGCCTGAATGCCACATATAAAAGAGGCTTCACAAGTGAATGTGCTGCTGATGTTGCAAGTGGTGGGAGATTCTTCTCTGTTAAACAATAAACGTTCACAGGAATCATTCTGACTTCATTGAGGGCACTCAATTGACTGAGCCTTTTGGAATGAAAAGTTTCAGATGGCATTGATTGACCTGCAGAAAATATGCCTTTAATACAAAAGTCACTTTAGGAATTTGTGTTTAAACAAATGCATTTGAGAATAGAATAGAATAGAATAGAATAGAATAGAATAGAATAGAATAGAATAGAATAGAATAGAATAGAATATTTTATTGGCCAAGTGTGATTGTATAAGAATGGAATGGAATAGGATAGGATAGGATAGGATAGGATAGGATAGGATAGGATAGAATAGAATAGAATAGAATAGAATAGAATAGAATAGAATAGAATAGAATAGAATAGAATAGAATAGAATAGAATAGAATAGAATAGAATAGAATTCTTTATTGGCCAAGTGTGATTAGACACACAAGGAATTTGCCTTTGGTGCATAAGCTCTCAGTGTACATAAAGAAAAAATAAAATACGTTCATCAAGAATCACAAGATGCAACACTTAGTGATAGTCATAGGTTACTAATAAGCAGTAAAATCATACTAGGAAACAAATAAAGCAATATAAATTGTAAAGATACAAGCAACACGGTTATAGTCATAAGTGGGAAGAGATAGGCGCTAAGAAGTGTTATTATAATCTGGTAGTAGAGGAATAATAGTAATACAGTCTTAGTAAATAAGTTGACAGTGTTGTGGGAATTAGTTGTTTAGCAGAGTGATGGCATTCAGGAAAAAAGCTGTCCTTGTGTTTAGTTGTTCTGGTGTGCAGTGCCCTATAGCATCATTTTGAGGGTAGAAGTTGAAACAATTTATGTCCATGATGTGAGGAGTCTGTAGATATTTTCACAGCCCCCCTTTTGACTCGTTCAGTATACAGTCTTCAATGGAAGACAGGTTGGTAGCAATGGTTTTTTTCTGCAGTTCTAATTATCCATTGAAGTCTGTGTCTGTCCTGTTCACAGAGCCAAACCAGACGGTTATAGGGGTGCAGATGACAGACTCAATAATTCCTCTGTAGAATTGAATCAGCAACTCTTTGGGCAGTTTGAGCTTTCTGAGTTGGTGCAGAAAGAACATTCTTTGTGGTGCTTTTTTGATGACAATGATGAATAATAAAGATGATGATGAAGGACTTTTTTTATCCTATTTGAGGATAAAGATAAGGGAGATACTAGGTTTTCTGAAAATTTCCTAGGAAGGATTTGAAGTTTTAAGCAAGCACAATGAATATTAGGTAGAAAAATCACTATTCAGTGATCCCTAGGGACGTTACCTGTACATTTGTGAATCTTGCCTATGTGAGGTGGAATTTTTTTTACAATCATCTGATTCCAGGATAAAACAAATAGCTGAGCATAAATCTCCAAATAAGTATGAACTAGGAACTTTCTTCCTAATATGAACATAATTTTGAGTTACTAGTATTGGAAGCTACAAGAGAGGGCCATGGTGACCTAGTGGTGAAAGCCCTCGTCTTGAGAGTTCAATCCTAGGTAGCAGCAGATGTTTCTCTCCTAGGCTACAAAGAAAAAGAAATCTGCTGCAAACTTTGTGTGGTGTCAGGAAGGGCATCCAGCCAGTAAACTGTCAGCTCCATCCAATTGCTCCAAGTCTACCCTGAATTAAAGGATAATGGGGTCATAAAAAGGAAGTTTTAGTGTTAAAAGAGACAAAAAGGAGAGATAGATAGATAGATAGATAGATAGATAGATAGATGATAGATAATAGAGAGAGAGCTTTAGATAGAGATAGAGATAAAGATGGAGATGGTAGAGATAGAGAGATAAGAGAGGGAGGGGACTTAGCAGAATTTGCAAGCTTAGTTTACACAGTTGAAGTGCTGGAAGACTACCGAGCACCACATTAAAACTTTAATAGATTCAGGTAGATTGGGGTATCAAAGATTAATATAATAGTAAACCATTAAAAAATAGCATTATAGCTCTCTATGAAAAATGGGAGTGTAATTATGTTCATAAATTTGTAAGATTCTAGACATGAGAGGTGTACAAAATTAATAGCTGGTTTGAGAAAGGATAAAAGATATTTATTGTTTCTGTGTTATTATTTAGCCCTACACAGGGAGATACCTAATTCGATCTTACTATCCAAATGAAGCTGAAAATTGAACCGCAAAGCAAAAGCCAAGTCAGCATTCTTCCAACTTGGCAAAGTTATCTCCAGCTTCCTGTCTGAGAGTACTTTTGTTAGCCAAAGGGTACACCTGGCCATCCATTTGCCCCTCCCCCCAACCCCCCACACACACACACACACACACACACACACACACACACACAAAAGCTCATTAGAGAATTCTGCTGATGGAAATGTCCTTGAGGGCAGCAGCAACAAACTTAGGGTCTCTAATGGGGTATGCCAAAGCAAGACAGAGGCATTCTGGTTCACTGGCAGCTGATCCATTATTCTGCCTGTGGCTGGGATTGAGGTGTGCTCCCAGGTCAGGAATATTTTCCAGAGTCCTGTACAAGTGAAAATAAAATTCTGTGGTTCGTTTGAGAGCCTTTGTGACTATCTGAATATGATTTCACGTAGAGCAAAGATCCTCTAAAAGACATTTAAGCCCTGTTTGAAATAGATGCTAAAGTAGCCCTTACTGAATTCAGTGGAGCTCACTGTACTTGTATGCAGACCTAGATAGGATGTCCTATGTCTGGATTGCACAGGGATTCAAATCATGGTGTCAAATTGGTTCTGAACCAAGGACATACATAATAGCTTAGCTTGACCATGTTGGTTTGCTTATGAACAAGATTTCCAACCGATCACTCTGTAAAAAGGCATAAATAATGCCTGTAGAGTCACTTCCAGACAGATGATTTCAGAGAGCAAATGTAGTTTTGGTCTGCAATTCATGAAGGCACTTTGAAGGGGAGCATGGGAGATGATGCGGTTGCCTTAAAGAGTTCTAACATCCACCTCTCCCAAATTATTTCTGAAGCTTTAGACACGTCGTCCCAAAGGTGCTTTTTTCAAGAGGCAACTTGTGATGACCCAGGGCATGGCACAAAGGCAACACAGTCAAATAAGCAGTAAGAGTCCCTTTATTATCTCCAACTTTGCACCCGATGTCCAGGTTACCTTCAGCTGGAGAAAAAAAAAACTCTCCCAATTTTTAACTGTAGAAAATTCAGTCCAAAACAAGGTACATACAAACTGTAACTAAAAATCCAAACACCAAGCTGAAGTAATTAACTTGACAGGGCAGGAGAAGGAATTTCAGACTTGAAAGCAGAGCAAAACTCACACAGTTGGGAAGACGCCAGGAGCACAGATAAGCCACAACGATACAAGATAAATTCACATTTGCTCCCAACAACTTGCTGTGTGCAGCTTCCTCTTCTATACACTGTGTTCCCAGCTGCAGCTAATGAAGGGAATTGGGGCCCTTTCCTCCCTCATAAGCCATGCAGCTCACATTGCTCCCTTCTCTATTCCTCCCTGCGTGCCCTAGGATGAAGAGGGGGTGGGCCTGGGTCTTCCTCCAAATTCCTTCTCCCTTGTTCTACCTCTTCCCTACTCTGCCCAGCTGGACTTTGCACTTCCCCAGTTTCTTCCACAGCCAACAGAGCCACTCCCACTCCTGTCAGCTGTTCAGCCTCCCCCTCCGAGTCACATTCTGAGAGGGGCGAAACGTCTTCAAAAAAAAAAAAGCAAGGAAGTCCAGTTGCCTCTTGAAAAAAACACCTTTGGGACAACCATGACCTGGATGACTGAGAATCTCCATGGACACATTAGACATGTCTTCTAAACAGCTGAAAGACTTCTCATTCTTCCTTCTACCACATACATATTTGACATTGGGAGCATATTTTCCAGGTGGGATTTGGAAGCAAATAAAACTCGCTAAGAGAAGAATCACAGGTGCCACTGACGTGCTGGTACCCAGAAGTCTCCAAAGTAAAAATTTATGATGAAGATATTCTAGGGGAGAAAAAAAGATCCACTCTCAATTTTAGATATAAAGACATCAACAGATATACCAACCATGGCGAGAATTAAACTTTAATTCTGTTTTTTCAGGAAATGAAAGAGAAGATAGTGAGGAGATAGGATGTTCTTTAGCAATAAAGAGCAGCTACACTTTATTAAACTGTCCTGTGTTCATACTTTTTGTGGGCTTTAAAATGCAGTTTAGCTTCTGGTAATGATTTGCAAATCAAAGTAAGCTTAATCAATAGACCCACTGATTCATTCTTAGAGTAATATAATTGATCAACTAAAAATAGTTCACAATCCTATTATTAATTCATGCTTTATACATAATGATATGTATGTATACAGAGCCGATAATGCCAAATAAATTTCACTTCTTAATAATCTGAAGATCTGCTGTAAAATAGAAGCATATTTGTTTTATAAACAAAACAAGAGCTAAGGATGTGACAGTTTGAACATAGTCTGAAGGATGAAGTCATGTAGATAAAACAAAAGAATGATTGTGTTTGTATGTGGGAAGTTTCTATACAATAATTTGCAAACATTAAGTCAAACAAAAACTGCAATTTTATTCCCACAATTTTTATCTGGCTTCTGCCACTATTTATGAGATGTTAATAAAAGGGAAAAGTTAACAGGTTCTCTACTTTGTTTACTTGTGTACATATGACTCCTGAGTTTACAGAATAATGAATTGGTTGGTTAAATAGTGTTATCAATATATTTCAAATGATTTGTTGAAATGATTTATTAGCTATTTAAAAATAGTAATTGGAAACAAAAGTGGGTAGGCCAGTTCAAATTATGACTTTAACCTTGTTTTATTTCAAAGTTTGATTAAAAAAACAAAATACAAATGAATTATTCTATAATACCTACACCATGCTTTTCAGTGAAAACTATTTTCAAAGAAGTCATTTCCCTTTTTTTGAACACACACACACACACACACATACGATATGATATGATATGATATGATATTATTATAATATTAATTCACTGGGTGAATTCAACAGAATATTCAAGTTGTAATATTGATTAATCAATTGATTTCTTTGCCATTTTCAATTGAGTGTTTCACAGGACAATTTATCCACAACAATTCTCTAAAAACAATGGAAGACTTAAAAACAACAATGGATATTAGAAACAGATATAAAGTCAAGAAAATGAAATAGTACTATTATTGCTACTACCAATAATAATAATAATAATAATAATAATAATAATAATAATAATAATAATAATAATAATAATAATAATAATAATGTTTTAAACAGTTGCCAAAATCTTATTACGTTTGCCATCTACTTTCTCATGGAAGCAAACAAAGAAGACATGATTGTAAGGGGAGTAAAATAAAATACAAATATAAAGGTACAATCGAAACACATTAAAAGTTGCAAAGTCCACTGTAAGTAGAGTTAACTGCAAAAAAGGTAAAAGCAGATTCTTTAACATAGATAAAACAGATTGGAATTTTAAAAAATCCCTTTTTTTCCAAATGGTGTCAGGGCCACAGCTGTGCAACCCAAGCTGTTGTTTTGACTTTTTTGACTCCTTTGGCATGTGTCATTGATTTTTTTTTGCTTTTTAATGCTGAAATGTGGGCTTTTGGGAGAAATCATTCTGGTTTGAGATCAGCCGAGAAAGTGTTTTGCCTCTTTGGAGGCATATGAATGTTTTCCTTCCATAAGCTGTTCAAGAGAAAAAAGGAAGTAATTGGAGAGACCAAGAAAAGTAGACTGTACTTGAATCTGGGCTTGGAAATTGAGGCCCAGATGCAAGCGTAAAAGCTTCAGGTGTTAAGGCACAGGAAGAATGATTTACACTATACTGAAGGTATTTTCTTTCTCTCTCAAGTTGTGTGCCTTCTTTCTCTCATTGTCAGTCTTTCTTTCAATTTTTTTTATTACCGGTTCTGTGGGCGTGGCTCGGTGGGCATGGCAGGGGAAGAATACTATAAAATCTCCAGTCAGAGGTGGTATTTGCTGGTTCTCTGAACTACTCAAAATTTCCACTACCGGTTCTCCAGAACTGGTCAGAACCTGCTGAATCGCACCTCTGATCTTTCTCTTTAAAAAGTTGACTCACAATATCAAAACTATACCCCTAGGTAAACAGTGGAAAATAAGAGTATAACAGAATTAGAAGGGACTTTGGAAGTCTTCTAGCTGAAGCAGGAAATTCTATATCATTTCAGATTGTCTGAATGGTTGTCTGAATGGTTGTCCAATCTCTCTTTTTTTTTAAATGTTCAGTGTTGTAGCACTGGAGAAAGTTGTTCCACTCATTAATTTTTCTCGCTCAAATTTCTTCTAAGTTCTAGGTTGGTTCTCTTTCTGATTAGTTTCCAATCATTGTTTTTTGTTCTGTCTTCAGATGCTTTGGAGCATGGGTTGACCTCCTCTTCTTTCTATCAGTTCCTCAAATATTGGAACACTGCATGTCACCTGTATTCCTTCTCTTTGTTAGACTAGACACACCCAATTCCTACAACCATTCTTCATATCTTTTAGCCTCCAGTTCCCTAATCATCTTTGTTGCTCTTCTCTCTTTCTAGAGTCTCAACATCTTTTTATATCATGGTGACCAAAACTGGACACAATATTCCAAGCATGGTCTTAGCAAGGCATTATAAAGTAATTCTTCACATGAACTTGATTCTATCCCTATATATAGAATATAGAATCAATAAAAACAAATCAGTCTAGGTCTGAATAAACTCTGATCATCAGATCTTGTGAGACTTACAGAAGTCTACTAGAAGCAAAGTTCAGGTGTAACAAACAACTATCTGAATAGTTAGTTGTTTTCCAGAAGAGGAAGCTGCTTAATTGAGGAAATTACAATTATGCTCTCTGATACTCGGTGATTTTCTTGCTGATGTTTCATTACCAACTAGGTAAATTATCAGTGCTCAATGCATGTTGCACTGATGATGTTACCTAGATGGGTAATGAAACTTCTACAAGAAAACTACCAAGCTCAGAGAGTACTGAAGAGTCTACAGTTCAACCCTGAGTGACACACATTATCTTCTAGCCATGAATTACAATTAGTCATTTTTTTAAATAAAGTTTTTATTGGTTTTTAAGACAAACATAAACAAACAAAACATAAAAACATCAAGCCATCTTCCATATATATACATACAGTGTGCCAGTTGGTTTACAAATTGTTTTGTGCTTCCATTCCGTAGTCTTCAATTACAATTACATTGTATATATTCTCATATTTTCAATCAAATATTAAATACGTTAATATCATTGTTAATCAATCATTTGACTATACTTTTATTCATTCATGTTTTATGAAATATTCCATATTTTACTTAATTTGTTTTATAACAGTTCATATTATCATCTCAAATCTATCCTACAATCATTTTGTAGATATAATAAGAAAAGAATACATCTTTATATATTTATTATTTTCTAAGAATCTACATATTTCATTACCATGTTTTATTGTCTAACCATTGATAGAATAGATCCCAAATTTTATAAAATTCATCTTGTTCTCTGATTTCAAATGTCAATCTACTCATTTCAGCACTTTCCAATATTTTCTTAATGATTTCCTCCTGTAATGGCATTTTCTCATTTTTCCAGTTTTTAGCAAATACAATCCTGTTAATACATTTGCGATCAAGTATTTCAATTCTTTACTATATATTTCAGATAAAATTCCCAATAAAAATATCTCTGGTTTCAAATCTATATGCTTTTTTGTCATTTTTTCCAACCACATGTGGATTTTAGTCCAATATTTTTTAGCATCTGCACAAGTCCACCACATATAGTAATATGAGCCAGATGTCTGATGACATTTCCAACATTTTTCGGAATTATTCTTGAACATTCTTGCTATTATTGTTGGGGGAAAATGCCACCTGTAAAACATCTTATACAAATTTTCTTTATATGCTGTTGACATTGTCATTTTATAATTTTGAGACCACATTTTTTGCCATTTCTCTAGATCAATCCCATATCCAAAATTCTTTCCCCAAGCAATCATAGTTTCTTTAACTTGTTCTTCTTCTAGTTTAATTTCTAATAAATATCCATACAATTTTTTAATCACCTTTTCATCAGTACCTGTCAAAATCTTATCTAAATCAGTCAGTTTGTCATAGAAACCTTCTGTTTTAGAATCTTTATCATACCTTGAATGTATTTGCGCATATGAAAACCAATTCATCTTTATACCTTGTTTCTCTCATTTTTGCATAGATCTAAGTTCACCCTTTTCATTCAATATTTCACCATATCTAACTGTTTGTTCCTTTTTATATATTATAGGATAAGAAAATGCTTCAATAGTCGATAGCCAGACTGGAATTTTCAAATAACATTGTCTTTTAGTCTTCTCCCAGTTTAACCATAGAGACTCCCGTATATAATATCTTCTAAAATACCCCTGTGTTTTAGTTCCTTTATACCATAGAAAGGCATGCCACCCCAACAACAAATCATGTCCTAGTGTCAACAATCTAGTATTTCTTAATGTTATCCATTCCTTAATCCACATCAAATTTGTAGCTTGGTAATACAACTCTTAATTAGGCAAACCAAATCCTCCTCTTATTCTGGCATATTGCAAAAGTTTTAACTTTATTCTCGCTTTCTTACCTTGCCATATATATTTCAACACAATTTTATTTAAACCTTCAAAGTAATCTTTTCCAAGCCTAATTGGAATTGTTTGGAACAAATATAAAATTCTGGGTAATATATTCATCTTGATTGTTGATATTCTCCCTATTAATGATAGTTGTAAATTTTCCCATTTCGCCAAATCTAGCGCTATCTGCTGCTTAAGTTTGATATAATTATTCTCTTTTAGTGTACTACATCTTGCTGTCAAATGTATCCCCAAGTACTTGATCTTATTCATGACCTGAATTTTCAATAGATCTGCCAATTCTTCCTTTTGTCTTGATAGCATATTCGTTGTCAAGATCTTTGTCTTATCTTTATTTATTTTCAAACCAGCCACCTTTCCATATGTCTCTATCTTTTCTATCAATTTTGATGCTGTTTCTAAAGGGTCTTCTAAAATGAAAACCAGATAATCTGCGAATGCTTGCACAATTAGTCATTGTATTTATTGATCCCTCTAATAAATAACCTGTACACCTGTTGGTTGGGCTCTGGGAAAGTGATCACTCCAGAGAGTTTTGTGGTCAATTGGGCATGAATTTAAACTTGGTCCATCTTTAGCCAGCTATGATAGGTGAAAAAAATTGTAAATTGGAGCTAAGGAGCCAGGATTACTGCAAAAATAACAGGTTCCAGTCAAACGAAGTCTGCCTCTTCTTCCTTTTCTTTCTCACACACAAACCCAGCACGGTGCCATGCCTGGCTAAAAATACAGCTCAGGCAGCCAGAAACATAAGGACAATCCAAGGGTGTCCAAAGATACCTTTCAATCGTCCTGAGTTTCTAAGGAGATGAATAAGAGCTGCAATTATTCAGAGAAAGCCATTTATTTAAAGCATTTTGGATGGTGTCGGAAGTTAAAATCCACCCCTCACCTAGGAAAATGAAATATTTTAAGATATACTAAAAAGGCAGAATATTTCCCCTAAAAGAGATGTAGAAACTCAGAGAATCAGAAACTCACTTTGTTAATGGGCCATTAAGGCCTGGGCCAGTCTACTCTACATAACAAAGGTCTGCCTCCTTCAGGCAGACCCATAATAGGAACCCCAAAGCCCTTTCATTACACCATCATCCAGCAAGGCTCAACCAAGCCTGGGATTCAGGACAGCCTATAGAGTTGCCCCTGCATGGCCCCATGGGAATCTGACAACCAATCAGAATACAAGCTCAAATTCAAATCCCAACAGAGGGCATAAAACCCAGGGACTCTCAGCATCTCTTCCCTTTTTCCACAGGATCTCCAAGGCATGTGATCCTGTTCTTCAATAAACCTTCTTTCCAAGCAACTTCCATGAATCCAGTGTCTTTTTCCCCACTTGGAACTGAACCCAGAAGGATATTTCTTCCAACACTTGTTTTAGCTGAGAGCAAGAGACACCTAAAGTAGAAGTATTTAAGGGAGGCTTCGGGCTTTCCAACCCAAACCAAACAAAAAAAAATTTTGTGGAGAGAAATTCACTAAGCAGAGAAGGATAGCACAGCTCTCATATCAGATAGTTCTCTTCCTTTTCTTGAGGTCATCCTCTACATGTTTGAAAGTCCATCTTTATCCTCCCTGGTAAATGTTCCCATTTTCTTCTTTCCTTTCTTATCACTGGTTATTTTCTATGGTCACCATTGATGCATTAGCAGCAGAGAAGAAGAAGAAAAAACTTCTGCTTTTTACTATACAAACTTTAGGAAATCTACAGAAATTTCATTTTTTTAAAAAAAAATGTAAAACTTTCAGAAGATTCAATTGATATTTTTCGAAGACCCAGATTGTAGCCCCAAAAGAGGAAGGTTCTACTTTATGTAATGAAAAGATCCCCAGATTAAAACTTAATTATAAATTGTCCCTGTGAAAGAGGAGGAGTAGGAGGAAGAGGAAGAGGAGGAGGAGGAGGTGGAGGAGGAGGAGGAGGAAGAAGAGGAAGAGGAGGAGGTGGAGGAGGAGGAGAAAGAGGAGGAGAAATTTAGTATTGTGGTGGATCTCCTGATATGGTTGAACTTTGATTGCCACCACTCCTACTCACAATATCCAATGATGATTAGAGATGAAGCATAATAGGATCGGAAAAGCTTCACATTCCTTGTAGGTTGAAGCAGAAAATATGAGAATGAGGAAAAAAACAAGAACAAAGAAGTCAACATAAGTTTGCCGTTAAGATCTCTTGATAGTAAAGCATTCGTGTCTACTAATTAGCAGTGTAATTTCATTAGGTAAGAATTTATTTTAAAAGTGTTGAGTGAATCCTCATGGTTTTTCTTTGACATACATCAAACAACCTGCATTCCTTAGCAAGCAGGGCAGCTAAATAAACACCGTAAGAGTTTGCTTCCCAGCCTCTCTGTGAAGTCTTTCAGCCTGACATACAAACCCCCGTTCAGATGTTCATTGCCATAGTATTGAATTTGCTCATCCAGATACAATGTCAAAGAATCCCGTTCTTTCCAAGTACATCACATTAGATGTTCATTGGCAGGACCAGATGCTTTCATGTTGGCATCAGCCTGGTGTCTCTCTTGGCTGCCCTGCTGAAGGTGCTGGATGCAACTTCAAAATATGAAAGTTCATTTTCTGTAGGTTCTAAGTGGTCCCTAGTGGGCTGCTGAGCCAAAAAAACCATGTTTTTCCCAGCCATAATGAGCAGCATTTCCATAAACCACATTAGAACAAATTGTTTCAGAAATATGTTGAGGGAATAACAGAGAGAGAAGACAAGATGGTCCTCAGCCCAGTCAAAATGTTCAATGTCCTTTAAAGCTTCCTGCTTTGCGAAGGTGCTTAAGATAAAAATTACCCCATCATGCTTTTAGCTTAGCATTATTCTCCATGTTTATCCATGATTGTTTCATATTTAAAGAACAACAAAATATTGTGTTTTGTCAGCCAAGGACAATAATAGTTTAATAGTAATTTATTTTCCATTGCTACTGATAATACAACCAATCAACACGTTAAGTGGTGCCAGCATTGGCATGTTGCTAAATAAATCTCTAGGCTTTGCACTGCGAATACATCTTTCAAAGATAAGTCAACAAGAGCAATCAGAGCAGAAAATTAGAATTTGGTATGTTAGAATTAAAATACAGCTAAACTAAAGTTTTAATTGGGGTGATCTAAAAGGGCACTTGATGTAATGATCTCTTTCATTTGTTACTAATTGTTTGTTCCTGATGAAGAAGAAACATGTACATGAATGTGTGTCGTTTGGAGGGGGAAAAAAGATGGCAGTTGCCATAGCAGCTCGTTTCTATGATTCAGAAAAGAGGGATCACCCAAAGGAAAGGAAGGTCGCTTGTGAATTTTAACTTCTTTCCTGACACTTCACCACAAGAGATGGGTTTTGTTGGGGCTGTAATACCACTTTTTTTTTAAAAAAAAAAAAATCTGACCTTATATTTGAACTGGAGGAATACTCTACTGCAGGGCTGTCAAACTCGATTTCATTGAGGGCCACATCAGGATTGTGTTTGACCACGGAGGGGTGGAAATGGGTGTGGCCATGGTGGCCATGGCCAGTTCAACATCAGTTATGGCACTGTGGTGGCCAAGTGTTAAGGCAGAACTTCCCTGAGACCCTCCCTCACTATTATAATCTCTCTCCCTCCCTCCTTCCTTCCTTCCTTCTTTCCTTCCTTCCTTTTCTTCTTTTTCCTTCCCTCTACATTCTCCCTTTGTTCTTCCTTCCCCTCTTTCCTTATTTTTCCTTCCATGTGCACCTCCCCTCAAGCTCCATTTTCACTGGCAGAAGCACCGCGGGCTGGTCCTTTGCTGATTCCAGACCAGCCCTGTTGGTCAGAACTAAGCACCCTGTGGCCAGATGCAGCCTACGGGCCTTGAGTTTGACATTCCTCCTCTACTACATTTAGTATTCTCCATCTGAGGCAAGACATTTCTTCCTTCTGCTGGAGGCAGAACCCCCCTATTTACCATTTTCTAAAAGAATTGCCCATTTAGTCCCAGATAAAATGGACCAAAGACAAATTCCACGTGCATCCATGTCAAAGGATTAAATTTCCTTTTTCACTATTGGTCTCAATTTGACTACAATAGGCCAGTAGTTTTGGATGACTGTCACAGATACATTCCTTGCACAATCGCAGAAAATGACATAGCTTGGTGAGTTACTTTGTCCGTTGATGTTTTCTATGTGTAATACAGCAAAAAGGGAAGCTTTTCCTTCACACCAGATTACTTAATCAAAGGCTGCAGTTGGTCATGCTTTGCAATCGCACTCTTCATTTCTGAATTCGGACTTTCAGAAAATTCACTGCAAGTTTTGTAAAAAGCAAAAAAAAAAAAAAAAAAAAGGCCTTTTCTGAAGCCACAGTGAAATCCTTAATAAGCAATCGGTCCCACATGGAACTCCTGGAGCTAGTTTTGATTTAAAGTATATCAACAAAGAAGTGTGTGGATTTAGTCTTTGCAAACCTCCAAGTTGTATTTCATGGAGAAGACGTGGCCAGTTGCAAAATGGACGTTTTTTTTCTTTCTTTCTTTCTTTCTTTCCTTTTTCTTTCTTGTCTTGCTGTTAGATCTTTCCAATGCTATACCTTCTAGGTATAGTATAAAGATGTGTTTCTTCCCTGATTTGGACCTGTACTGATGTCATGCCTTCTACATAATTAAATGTCCTTTTTAAAGTAGAGCATAATTCATCACCTGCTTCCTCTTTCAAATAATCTTTATTTTATAGATGCGGAGCAGTAAACCTGAGCTGAATTCATCCATAATTCAATCAAACAGGTTCATCTACACATGAGAATTGCAGTGCACATAAAGACTTCTAGAATGTCACTTATCCTTTTCCTTTCAAGACTTGATCAAGTTCATCAAACTTAAGTCCCATTGAAACCATCATGAAGTCATGATTAACCCTGCAGTTAATTTAGGCAAGGATAGTTCGTTTGGACTGGCTCTAACTCTTTCTCTTTCGATTATTTTATAGTTGACAAAAGCAAAGGTCTTCTACGCATCTTCAAGACTATGAGAGAGTGACAAGCGACTGAGAAAATTGTCCATAAATAATATAAGTCCCATTCCATTGTTTCCTAGTTCAAAGGCTGATTGTTCATCGTTTTCTTCCATCAGGGGCTCTTGAAAGTTGCCATAGACAATGCACGCGCTCAAGAGAAGCAAGTGCAGCTTGAAAAGACGGAGCTCAAAATGGAACTCTTCAGGGAACGAGAACTGAGAGAAACACTTGAAAAACAGTTAGCAGTAGAGCAGAAGAACAGAGGTAAGAAAAAGAAAATAATGGCCTTGTCTATTACCCTAGTTTTTCCAAGTTGTCTCAAACCATCAAGGTACAATTCTTGCATAGTTTCTGTACTCAAGAGCATTGATGATAGTACTGGATGGGGTGTCAAGTTATTTTTCGTATCTGAATTGAAAGAATACCAGCAAGAACAGATAAGAGATCCTAATATCTCTGGGGATGTCTGTTGTAACTGGAGAGCAAAGTTCCAAGAAGCTATTTGACTCTATTTCTCAACAATTATGAGTCCCAACAACAAGGAGTTTCCTTACTCCTTTTTGTACCACCATTATTCTCTTTTTCACAGTCTCCTTTCCACCACAACTATATGAACAACTAAAAGAAATATGAGAGTTGTTTAAAAAGATATGAATGTATATAAATGAGCAACATTGTGAATGTCACAGTTTGTGAAATGAAGCTACACCCAAAAATTCCATTCAGTCAGAACTGAAGAAGCTTCTTGGATGAGAAGTGAAATATCTTCAAGGAAAAAAGAAAGTCCAGTTGCCTTCTGAAAAAGCATCTTTGGGACAACCATGATCTGGGTGAATGAGAATCTCCATAAACAACCACAGCTTTTACTTTATGGGAGGAATGGAAGAGGCTGAAAGTAGCAAAGAACAGATTGTCCCAAAGATACTTTTTCAAAAGGCAACTAGGCTTTCTTCTTTTTTCCTTGAAGACATTTCACATCTCATCCAAGAAGCTTCTTTGGTTCTGACTGAAAACAGTCTGTGAGATATCTGGAGAACAAACTGGCAGGGGTTGATTCTTTGTTTTATGGATGTGCAGAGTTTTGAAGTTTATTCATGCTTAATATTCTTGGGGCAGTTTCTTTCTTTTTCCAAACCTTCATATCTGCCTTTCTAAAAGTGCTTTTAAATACGGGAGGGGATTGTGATACCTGGGTGTAGTCGTTGAGTTCCACAATCCCAACTTTGACCTGATGTTAGGGTATCCACTAGGAAGTGGCAGAGATCAACCAGGTGGCGGTTCATTTTTTACATGGAGCCCTGCAAAACCTGCCCTTGGAATTAATCTCTGCTCACTGCTTAAACTGCAGATGCATAAATGGAAAGACAGCACGCTAAACGTTGCCATAGCGATGCTCACGGGGCCTAAATAAATAAATAAAATGTTAGAGACAAGGTCTTGTAGTTGAACTTGAATGGATTTTGTTTTGTTTTTTGTTCCCCCACACACACACACACATAACAGCAATAATTCAGAAAAGATTAAAGAAGGAAAAGAAGGCGAAGAGGAAATTGCAGGAAGCGCTTGAATTTGAAACAAAGCGGCGAGAACAAGCGGAGCAAGCGCTAAAACAAGCCGCTTCCACCGATAACCTCAGGGTCCTAAATGGTAAGATGGTGAACTTCTCCGTCTGGCTGATGCTGGGATCAAATGGTTTTATTGAAAGCATCACAACTGCTTTAAGTGCAAGGAAAAAAAACAAACCACAGGCCTCTTTGGGGAAATAACACTTTTTATCCCTTGCTGATTGGATGTTTACATCTAAAACTGGAAGCTTTTAAGAAATTGGATGGTCATTTTTATGAATGGTACAGAGCAGAGGTGTCAAACTTGATTTCATTGAGGGCTGCATCAGGGTTGTGTTTGACCTTGGGGGAATGGGGTGGTGGTGGCCAGGGGGAGTGGCCAGCTCAATGTCACTCATCAAGGCTCCGTTTTGGCCACAACAGCCTCCTGCAGCCCTCTGCCTATGAAAATGGAGCTTGGGGAGGTCCACCTGGGTTCCATTTTTGGCCATAACAGCCTCCTACAGCCCTCTGCCAGTGAAAACAGAGCTCAGGGAGGCTGTGTTCCCTCCCAAGCTCTGTTTTTGCTGGCAGAGGCACTACGGGCCAGTCCTTCATTGTTTTCAGAATGGGCCTGTGGATTAGATCTAAGCCTCCCGTGGGCTGGATCCAGCCTACAGACCTTGAGTTTGACACCCCTGGTATAGGGTTTTCACGCTTGAGCAGGGGGTTATTCTGTTAAAAGGAAGAAGTCTAAAAAAAATTAGAGTTTTATTAAATTATCAGCTTGGCCATGTCCGCCCTCTCTCCCTGCTCTCATGATTCCTTCCCATCGATCTTGCTCGTCACAAAATTATGGTGCTGGCCCCCATTTTTGTTCAACATTCAACATGGAGGCAAAGGTTGATTGTACGGTGATTCAGAAGTGGTAACAGGTTGTAAAAAGAGCCCTTTAAGATCCGAGTGAAATATGTGTCAGCTCTACCTTTCTGTGCTTTTTAGATTCTCTGACCCCGGAGATAGAAGCTGACCGCAGCGGGGGCCGAACAGATGCTGAGAGGACAATACAAGGTAGGAATTTTCAAAAGGCCATAAATCTAGATCGCAGTATATTAGTTTTTTTTCCTCTACTTTAGCCTGCTATTCAAGCATGCAACCTGCCATCTGGGCCACATCAAAACAAGTTCATTCAAGGTCAGCTTCATCTGGCCTTTTTTTTTTTCCCAGAAAAGAAAATTCATTTCATGTGATAGATTTTCTTTAAATTAGCAGGTCATTTCAGATTATATAATGCAATTAGAAGAACAATTAATATGGGACGATGAAGAATTTCATTCAACATGGTAAACACAAATGCATTGCGAGCCACAATGCGAGCCACACATTTTCAGTTTCAAATTTGGCTTAACTAGACAATTTTCAAGACTGGAATGCTTCATAATTTTCCAGTTTTTGAAACAAGCAAAAAAAATGAGAACACTCAGAATTTAACTCCTTAACTGTTATCCTGCACCTGAGTAGATTTCATCATCATTACAGTTATTCATATTTTAATATATAAGTATAGAGAAAGCAAAAAGTGGACAAGTAGCTCATATATTCTAAAAAAATTATTTATACTGGCCCTATTTATCCCTGGGCTGAGGATGTTAATATGAATAATAAATAACAGGGAGACACAAACTCACAAAGCATTTATTTTCCAATTTAAAGGAAGGTAAATTCTTCAAAGACAATCTATAATGATTAACTAGAGTTGTCTTTTCATTTGCATTTTAAAGTCAATCTCTGTAAATGTATCATTTACTGTCTTTTTGCATTAAACCTTAGTTTGTAATTCTTGTGAGGCATTGTGGTTCCTATGCTGTGATAGCATAGGAAAATGTTGAGGAAGATAATAAGCAATGCAATGATTAAACATGCATTAATAATACTACTAATAAAAAGGAATAGATAGTTTGTCTCTTCTTCACACATCAGGAGACACATCGGGGAATTGGCCGTGAATTATTTTGCCAGGTGTGATCTCAATGACACCAGCCAGAAAGGTGGTAGATGGTTTGATGACTCATCATTGTTTCAAATATATTAGCTCTGTACAAACCACCTTGCTCTGAGCCAGTGAGATTAACTTAATTTAACGTTCTGCCTATCAGCATCTCAATTTCATTGAATTTGCCCGCCAGATTGTCCAATTCATATTTTTTTTAATGTTGTTGTTAATCAAAAACCCAGCAGGTATATATTTCTGGAATACACATGCAGACATTTTTGCCTGCCTGCCATTCTAGGAGAAAGTAGGAACATCCAAACAATGTGAACTCTGTTTTTAAGATTAGTTATGCCATCCCATCCCTGACAAAATACGTGCGGCAGGATGGAAAGAGGAGAAAAGGAGACATCCAAATTCACTGAGTTGTAAAACTTCTCTGAGCTTGGATTTTTATTGCTCACTTAGGTAACATCTGAAGGTAACAACTGCAAATGAAAAAAATCAAGCTCAGAGAACTCATACAACCCAGAGTTATCTATATGCTCCACAGACCAAGTTTATGTCATCTTCTTATCTTCTGGAATTTTGAGTCAGTCGCTTAAATGATATACAATGAAGATGTTTTTAATCTACCAATACTTATTGAGACAAAACCTGATATCCAAGACCTTCTAGTTGCAACAAGAGTGAACAGTGAATGTAATTGTGCTTCTTAGATGAAAAGGAGATATAGGAGTAAGAAATAAGCAACTTAACTTGGTCCTCAACACCAATAAGACCAAGAAGCTTATAGAAAGAACAAATCAGACATCCAGCCCTTGCTTATCAATGGAGACCAAGTGGAGCAAGTGGCCAGTTTTAAGTTTCTGGGTGTTACCACAAAAGAGGACCTGTCCTGGGGTGCTCACATTGCAGCCCTGTTCAAAAGGGCCCAGCAGAAATTATACTACCTGAGACTTCTCAGAAAACAACAACTGAATGAAAAACTGCTGGTGATCTTCTACCACTGCACCATAGACAGTATTTTAACTTACTGCACTTCTGTATGGTTTGCCAATTGCACAGTGGCAGATAGGACAGCACTCCAGAATTAACATCATTGCCCAGAGGACCATGGATTGCCCTCTCTCCTCTTTGGAAGAGCTTTATAGCTCCCGCTGCCTTAAGAAAGTTCAAAACAATCTCAAAGATCCATCTCATCCTGGGCACTCCCCTTTTCCCCCCAAACTATTACCATCTGGCAGACGGTACACAATAATAAAAACAAGGACAAATAGGTTGAAAGACAGCTTCTATCCTAGGGCAGTAGCTCTGTTGAATTCTACTGTATAGTGCAGTATTGGTGCAGTGTCAGGGGTTTTCAATTCAATGTGTGGAGTGTGAAGGATGTGTTTGTGTTTATTTTCATGGTCATGATGTGCACTGAAGGTGTTTGATTTTGTTGTATGAGGTGCAATGACAATAACGTAAACTAAACTAAACTTATTGTGCATCAGAGAAATTTGTGGTGTCCAGAGAGTTTGCCGATTGCATAACGAGACCACCAAATTTCTTCCTCCTTCTCTTTTGACATGAGCAAGATGATGATCATCTAGGAGGTTAAACAGCTTACATGTACTGTTTGTCATAAATATATTCACTATGGAGGTAATGAAACATAAATGTTATTCCTCTTGGCTGTATATAAATCAGAAGGTGATAGGACAGCTGTCTACTTACAGTCATTAATCTTTTGATTCTGAAAAATTGAGTGTGTTAGGAAAGCTTGTCAAAGTGAAGGAAGAGCATTTCATGAGTAGAATGGAGAAGTTTCATAGGAGAAGAAACAGTCTGGAGTACTTCCTGCATTAAATATTTTAGTAACATTTGGGTTTGGTACTTTGCTATTGGCTACTTTTGTTATGGTTTCTTACAATTACTTTCATTACAATTTTGTCATATTATGAGGGGTGTGATGACTCAGAGGATAAAGATGCTGAGCTTGTCAGCTGAAAAGCTGATAACCCAGGTTGGAGACCCAAACGTTGCACAATGGGGTGAGCAACCATCCCTGCCTCAGTTCCTGCCCACCTAGCAATTTGAAAGCATGCAAATGCAAGTAGGGGGGAAGGTAACAGTGTTCCATGTGCCTTTGGCATGTAGCCATGCTAGCCACATGACCACAGAAAATATCTTTGGTCAACGCTGCCTCTCTCAGCCAAGAAACAGAAATGAGCACTGCCCCCTAGACTCGGACATGACTTGGCAGGGGAAAACTTGACCTCTACTCTTATTTTTGTTAATTGTGAGGGATATTTTTATCATCAGTCATTTAATTTCTTATGGTGTCTTTGCATCAGAATAAATTTTGAGAGCAGCCTTGAGAAGGTTTTTTCAAAAGTAGGTTGCTTAAAATTAATTTGCGCTGAATGCCGTTTTCAGATCAACTGATAGTTCTAAGTGAGTAAAAATACACTACTCAAATAAGTTGATTTGGTGTCAAAAGCATAATATGTATTGAAATTTTTTAGAAGGTTTAGAATATTGTGGCTTACAAATTTGAAGTATTTTTGCTCCAGTGCTTCCTGGGCAGAAAATATCCACACATTTAAAATACTCAAAGAATAAAACTAAACTTTATGTAGATTGTAATCTATAAAATTTCAGAGAGTTACCTTCACTTCAACTGTAAAGATGAATTGTGAGGAAGTTGGATGATTCAATATTGATATTTCAGGAGAAGATAGTTAAGTCAAAATCCCAACTCTGGCATAGCAACTTGAAGAACATAGGATATGGATCATCAGTTACAAAAAGCTATTGTTAACTGATGACAAGGTATCAATAAGAGAGTCTTGCTGCCTCTCTTATTGATACTTTGAAGTCTGGGTGAGGATTCCATTTGTGCATTCTTTGATATCTTTTTCAACTTCATGTTGAACCCAATACCTGATGCCTTAATTGTCACAGGTGATTTTGACAACAGTAAAACTTCTTCCAGGGTCCCAGTGTATTTTGTTTTGGTCCTGTTTATCCTTTGTTAATCTCACATCAAATCCTGACCTGCTTAGTATTATAGCAATAGCAATAGCCCTTAGACTTATATACCACTTTACATGCTTTACAGCCCTCTCTAAGTGGTTTGCAGAGTCAGCATATTGCCCCCAACCATTTTGGGTCCTCATTTTACTCACTTTGGAAGGATGGAAGGCTGCGTCAGCCTTGAGCCTGGTGAGATTTGAACTGCCAGATTGCAGGCAGCCGGCAGGCAGCAGAAGTAACCTGCAATGCTGCCCTCTAACCGCTGCACCACCGCAGCTCATAATGGTCCAGCCAAGTCAACTAGTATGCCATCTACTGAGGTTTTAAACCTGAAAATGTCAAATTCATATTTTAGTCCAGTGGAAGAACCAAGTCCCAACAGGCTAAGAGGGATTTAAAACCAACAATGTCAATGCAAGAGGGGATTAAAACCAAAAATGTAACAGCTCTTTCCAATGCAAAATAGCAATAGTTGTTCTTGGAATAATACATTGTTGTTTTCCCCAACAGATATGACATTTCAGGCAAATTCCTATATCTTTTGTAATGGCAGCTAATGGAAAGGTCAACCATCCCACAGTAATTTTGCAAAGAAAATAGATGAATGACGAAATCCTTCAAGCAGGGCTCCATCAATTCAGTCCCATTCCAAACTAGTCAAAGTGAAAGGAAATTAAATCTGTAATGAGGACACAGAGGATCATGGAATTTTGCAGTGTAGTGAGAAAAGTTAGAAAAACCAATGTAAACCGCCTTGATTTGCCATGTGCAATGTAAATTTTAAAGGTGGCAATATAAATTTTCTAAATAAATAAATGTGGTGAACTACAAACTGGAAGATTATGTCCCTTTAAGTTCTCAGAATAGGAACAAAAGAAAGATGAATAAAGGTTTCTACTACTTCTAGGGTAGTCCACCTCAATAACTAAAATCTGAAGAGCACCTCTGAATGGATGCAATCCCAGTGACTGACCCAGACATGTGCAGTGTTTTCTACCGTTTTGTGCTTATTCACCCAGCCATTGCTTTATTTTGGCTCTGATAATATCCTCCTGTTTTGTTTGCTCTTTAAACAGCTTTAGAAAAGATGAGAAATTCTCAAATTATATTTTGTGGCCTTGAAACACCTCTCACTCCCCCGCGGGGTGGTGGGTGGGTGTACGTGTGTTTTCTTTCATAATTGATTCCGCAAAAATTCCGTATGAAAACATTCATTATGTCCTTTCCTCCTACTTCACTTTCCCCTCCCTTCACTAAGGATAAGCGGTGGAATTATAGCGGCCATGCACAGAAATGAAACAATAATAAGTTTATTCCCTGTCTTTTGGCACAGGACTCTTGGTATTTTGGCAGCTTTTCAGCTCTAGCTAATCAATTAAAGGCAACTTTTGATTAAGTCAAACAAAAGGTGGTATTGATTGCTGGCAGTAACCTACCTATAAATAGGCTATTGTTTCATAGTGTTCATGGGTCACTTTTAGCTATACCTTTGAACTAGACATTATTCTATTTATCATCACAGAAAGCAAAGCTTGTAGTACAGTTGGAGCATACTAACTTAGTCATTTCAGGGTTACTTTTCTTCTTTTAAAGAAAATGAGTCTCTCTTAGAGCTTCACATATTTATGAGTTTGTTTTTCTTCCCCAGGAGCCATCTGCATCTTGTTCTTTAAACTAAATCCTTAAAGAAATGTACGATCTCATGGCCTGCTCAGGGAAAAAAAATAATTAATCTTCTTGAATAAAGTGTTCTACAACTGTATTAAGACAAGTGATGTCCAAAGAGATTAGTAAGGCTGGAGTAAAAGTCAAGAATGATATTGAGGGGCAGTGAAACGTATTTCAAAAGGAAAACAAAACAGAAATGTAATCTGGTGGCTTTTTTATTATTTTAGCAATAGCAATAGCACTTAGGATTATATACTGCTTTATAATGCTTTGCAGCCCCCTCTAAGTGGTTTACAGAGTCAGCATATTGTCCCCCAAAATCTGGGTCCTCTTTTTATTGGCCTCAGAAGGATGAAAGGTTGAGTCAACCTTGAGCCGGTCAGAATCGAACTCCTGACTATGGGCAGAGTTAGCCAGCAATACTGCATTGTAACCACTGCAGCACGCAGGCTCCTGTTTTCAGACAAAACCATGTATTATATTTATTCAAAGGATTTGCAGAGTGTTTGCCTTCCCAAATATATTATGCAAAAGCACCATAAGTATTTCTGGGCTTGTAGCAATATCCTGCCATTGTCTTATCATTTCTTCTTCTGATATTAAAGCCATAAACCTTTCTATGTAAACAACTCCCTTAACCTTGTAGTCCATCTCTTTCAATTTTATGGCCAACAAGGGTGTCTACAGAGTATGGTCAAAAATGTAAGGATAGCAACCACAATAGTGCGATCCAGGCTTTGCCTGTTTTTCCATGTGTGTCACAGAAACTATTTCTGCCACTCGACCAATGCTATATCTGAAGCTCATAATCACCCTAACCATAACCCTAACTTCGTGAATTCATGTTGAATTGAAATTGAAATACAAATGATCTTTCCTTTTCCTACTTTTCCC
This sequence comes from Notechis scutatus, assembly GCF_049901735.1. NCBI lineage: Eukaryota > Metazoa > Chordata > Lepidosauria > Squamata > Elapidae > Notechis > Notechis scutatus. The sequence goes on from NC_142013.1 coordinate 104,583,439, forward strand.
AAAGTTGTGATGTACTGTAGGTCTTTAATCAGCAAGGGCCAATTATATACAGAAATGAAGATAGGAGAAGATAATCTGTGCAAAAATGTGCCTATTTGCAGAGGTGCGCTTCAAAAATATCAGCAACCGGTTTTCTGCCCGTTTGCTGGGTGGGCATGGCCATGGTGGCCATGGCCTAGTTGGCCTCCTGCACCATAGCAGTGGGGCTGTTTTTGCCCTCCCCGGGCTCTGGAGGGTTTCCTTGAGCCTCCAGGAGGGTGAAAACAGCCTCCCCTGGGCTCCAGAACTTTGGGAGGCCTGGGTTGTTCTACTACCTGTTTTGAGGGTGTGGCTTGGTGGGCTTGGCAGGGGAAAATCTCCAGTCAGAGGTGGTGGTATTTGCCAGTTCTCTGAGCTACTCAAAATTTCCATTACCGGTTCTCCAGAACTGGTCAGAACCTGCTGAATACCACCTCTGTCTTGAGCCTCCGTGTGGGGCCCTGTATTTACCTGGCATCCAAAATGAGCTGCGTGGGGACTCCTGGGAGGGAAGAGCAGGGGTGGGATGGGCGGGGCCAGCCAGGGATGCGATTTGCGGGTTCACTGAACTGCACAGAATCTTAGCGAACCCACAGCAAGCCCACCCCTGCCTATTTGGGGGGGGGGAATACAAAAGGAACTGTACGCAGATTTTCATGCGTGTGAAAATATGCATGAAAACCTGTGTAAATAATACCAAAATCAGACATAAGGATCACTTACAGGAAGAGTGGGATTGGAGGTGTTCTCTTAACAGCTTCTTTTCATGGTTTGTTGAGATGACAAGGAATGGGTCTGTCAACTCGCAGACATGCGTGTCAGCTTGTAAAGCAGGATAGCAGCATTTATCTTTGCCTTTCATGAGGCTTACAAGAGTTGTTAAAAACAGTCCCTTAAGGATGTTCCGGATTGCCCTCTTCTCCTCCAGTGTAGAAAACATCAACAACCAAAATTTAGGATTGGTGGTTTTCTCTCCTGATGATGTGTGCAAGGTGCCCCACTCCACAATTCGGCTAAAAGAAAAGTACTTTGCCTGGTAGGATTGGATATATATCGCTAATATATGAGGCAGCCAAAATTTTATTTCCTGGAATATCCATCTGTTTGTTTCAAGCTTCAGTAAATAGAAAACTTCAATGTTCTCAAGTATAAAAGAGAACATTAAGGAAACTTTTGATAAGATAATGCTATTTCTACTGCAGCTTAAGCAACCACATAAGCACCTTACATATCATGCCCTTCTGCACGCCGTAAAATCTGGTTTCAAATAAACAAAGCTGAAATGTAAATATACCTGGTGTACACCTGTGTAGGTGTGATGCATGTGACAAAGAGACACTGTGTTCTAAAGCCAAAGGACTCGATCATCTGCACACTTATTTAACAGATTTGACACCACGATCAATATGATTGGTTTTGAATGGTCATTGAATTATATACATATTATGTCTTTCGAGTGATAAAGTCTTTAGTAGAAATCCGAGAGAATTCAGAACGGAAGGTTGAATCGGTTGTGAACATCCCAAATTAAATGTCCCAAATTAAAAACAAAATGAAGTATCTGCAGAAGGTTTTTGTTGTTGTTTTAAGTCCCTTTTGTTTTTATTTTTTTCTTAAAGTTCAAAAAAAGCTGTATTGCATTATCCCGATTCCTGTAGCTGGGGACAGCATACAGTCCTGCCAGAATCCTGTATGTGTGTGCGTGTGTTTTCCTACTGTTCAAACCATATTAATGAGAACATCATTTTGGAGAAGTAATTATTTCTATTTGTCTTGTGTCACACTTTCTAATTCCCCTATATTAGCACAGCCAAAGCAAATTAATTGCTTTTTCAGCAACTGAACCTTGTCCAAGTAGGAGCTGGGATGTTTTTTTTTTTTTCCTGTTTCCCATTTTCTCAAAGTGGAGGGTGACCATATTTTTCCCTTGATCGCGATTGAAACTCTCTTTTCAGAACGTAGATGTTGCTCACTTGATGAAGTATACAAGTTAAACTGAGCTCCCAGGAAATATAAAAGTTTGGAGCTGCAAGATTATACATCAGAACAGTTAAAGTGAAATTAAAATTAAATGAATGAATCTCACTGAAGCAAAAAAAAAAGCTGTAATTAATGGTTCCCTTAATTGTCTTCATAAAATATTTGCATGGGTCTAATTTGCATAATTTGCATGTATTAATTAATCTTTCAAAGGAATTTTGTGCTGAGAGAAGCCAAAAATATCTCTTTGTTTTATTTAACATCTAATGAAATATTTATCTTCTTTAATGAACTTCTCATTTTCATTAAAATAAAAGTTGCACAAGTTGGTAGGTTTTAGATGTGGTTATCATTGAAGGGCATTTGGTTTTAATTTTTAAGGGAAACACCTTTTTCTTGCCTCACAACCTTAGAGGGCAGAAAGGCATTTTTATACATTTTGAGTTGACAGCTGCATCGAAAACAATGAAGTATTATCATGCTTTAGTGACAATCTAAAATTTCTCATCCATGTTTTCCAGAAGTTTATTTGATTTGTCAAAAACTACAGGTTTAATTTTCCTAAGCTACCATGTTTTCATTTAACCTCTTTAAAATAAACTCAATTATTTTGGTGAATGTCGTGACACAGCTACAAGAAACCTAGCTTGGCTGATTTGCAAAAGAGGGGCAGAAGACGGTGGAAAATGAATTACGAACAGTGAAGCAAAACCTGCTAAAGGTATATTATTAGAGTAAAATTGAATAAACAAGATTAAACTTCATCACTGCAAGGATAGGCCATAATCAAATGAAGTAAAAGCCTTCATTTTAGATGATAATAAGAAGAAGAACAAGATCTTCAACTGAAGGGAATTCAAAAGGAGAAATAGAAAATTAATATTGAAACTGTCAGGTTAAAATCAGAATAGGCAAGCATTAGGAGATGAAACGTGATAAAGTGCTTTGCAGAAAGCAATTTCTATAAAAGTTATGGATCTAAAAGGACAGTGATTAGTCTTTCAGAAGCAAAGGTTAAGGCTATTACTTAAGGAGGGGATCAACTTGGCATCAAGTAGTTAATATTGGAGCAGATTATAATGGAAGAATGCAAAAAGAGGGTTACAATGCAAGATTGCTGCTTTACAGAATTTAACATGGTACATAATAAGATTTATGAATGAGAGATTCATTTTTCAAGGATAAGTGCAACACGGTTAGAACAATCAAACATGTACTTGAAATCTGCACGCGGTTGCGGTTTGATAGGACAATGAAGACAAATTTATTCAGTCGAGGGACACAATGCAAATGCACTCTCCCTGTTATTGGTGTAAATCCTTTGAAAATTTGAAAACTCCCTAATGAGGAGAAGGGCACTGGAGAATGTGTTTTAGAAGAAAATACCCCTCTGGTGTGTAGCTTAAAAATAGGAGCTGAGTAAAAACACTTTGGAAAAGTGCCACTTAGAAAGTAATTAGAAATCGGCCCATGGAATTGCCTTCAAAAGGATTTTTGTTGTTGTTGTTATACTACAGCTATTCTGCACGTACTTCTCACAGCCACACAATTACCAGTTTCTTTGGGGGGGGGATCAGTATAATTTGAGAAGTGGATCAAGCTAATTTATCTAATTTATCCATCCGATTCTTATGTTTCACGTTAAATAATTTTCAGGGGCCATTGATACAAAAGAAGGTTAGGTTTGCTTGTAAATACGGAAGGTAAGAACATGCTAAATATGTATCCTAAGGTATACCAGTAGTCCTCAAGTTACAACAGTTCATTTAGTGACCCATTCAAAGTTACAACAGTACTGAAAAGATGACATATGATCATTTTTCACACTTATGACTATCGCAGCATCGTCATGGTTGCATGATCAAAATTTGGATGCTTGGTAACTGACTCAAATTTATGACATTGGCAATGTCCCAAGGATCATGTGATTATATTTTGTTACCTTCCAACAAGCAAAGACAAGGGAAAGTCAGATTTACTTAACAACCATGTTAATAACTTAAGAACTGCAATGGTTCCCTTAATAACTGTGACAGGAAAGGTCATAAAATGGAGCAAAACTCACATAACAAATGTCTCGCTTATCAACTGAAATTTTGGGCTATATTGTTGTCATAAGTTGAGGACTACCTTAGTTATTCAGGAATATAATGTTGTATCTCTGTTGCATGTAGTTGAAATCAGAATAACCTAGGAAGAATGAGTGAAATTCCAGGCATCAGATCCCACAACTGAATCTTGGCCCATGTCAAAACATCATCTAACAGAGATAGAAATTCTGTATGAACAGATGATGTGGAAAAGAATATTGCAAATTATTAAAATTGGTCCCAAGGCTACCAATTACTTTTATAGAGTATGGCTAGCAAAACACCATTTTTTCATGCATCTGACAAGAATTAAAAGCTAAGTTGTAATTTTAACTGATACTTAGGTGGAAGAGAAGGAAACCAAACTCAATGGAATTTACTTTTAAGTGGGTATAAAATTAGATCACAATGTTGGCCAACTCAAAAATGTTTATTGCTAAAACTTTTGAACCATTTTTGCATTCCTTTCATTTCTCAGACAGTATTTTCTGCTTTTAATGCTTCTATTCCCTTACATTCATTCCTATACACAATAGGAATAGCACTTAGACTTAAATACCACTTCACAGTGCTTTATAGCCCTCTCTAAGCAGTTTACAGAGCCAGCATATTACCCCAAACAATCTGGGTTCTCATTTTACCAACCTTGGAGAATGGAAGGCTGAGTCAACCTTGAGCCTGGTGAGAATTGAACCACTAAATTGCAGGCAGCCAGCAGGCAGCAGAAGTAGCCTGCAGTACTGCACTCTAACCACTGTGCCACCATGGCCACAATGAGCTTCAATTGCTAGCCCAAGTCTTCCATCTTCCCGAGTTTGCCTGTTGTGTTTACAGAGGGAAAACATGCTGATAGAATGGCAATATATCAATGGAATCTTTTTGCTTACTGGAAAAAAAACACACACAATGTTTCAGCTAATATTTATAAAAGAGACATTTTTCCTATTATGTTCTTACTTTTGAAGAGCTTTGAAAAACAGTCTGGAGTAATTGCTAGCATATGTTAAAGTAGAAACTTGCATTCAAAACAAAATATGCCCAAATACTGAAAATGTATATAATTATATACTTAAAATTAAGACAGTTATTTTACTTTTTTGTTTGCTGTTTTGACAGATTTCCTTTATGACGAACAGCAAACAAAACAAGTTAACAAAATCACAGGAAAAAAATGACTTGAGAAAAATGTATTTGTTGCTATATCGCTTTGCAGTAATGTAAAATGCAGCGAAGGCTTTGAGGTATTCAGGCTTAGTTTGAATACCACAAAACATAGATTACCATTAATTTATTCTTTCCCCTTTTCTGGTGTATCCTTTCATCTGTAGATCAGGCAATGCTTTCATTACAGACTCTATGGTACAAGTGGTAAAATAAAGATGCTGATTGAAGCAAAATGAAATTGCTAAACTTTTTCATGGAACACTGCAAGAATAGTATGTATTTATTTAGGAATTCCAAATGTATACTACAAAATAGCAGACAGTATTAGGAAAAGGATTTCCTGATTGTTGTTTTTTCATGAGGTGATTAAGCCAGCCCTTCTCCTTTCCTAACCCTAATGATTGTCCTTGGACATTTTTCTACCAGGGGTGGGATTCAATTTTTTTTTTACTACTGGTTCTGTGGGCATGGCTTGGTGAGTGTGGCATGGCTTCACGGGCATGGCTTGGTGGGCATGACAGGAGAAGGATACTGTAAAATCTCCATTCCCACCACACTCCAGGGAAGGTTACTGCAAAATCCCATTCCCTCCCCACCCCACTAACCTGCTTTCCAGCTCCATTATCCTGTGCAGGGCAACAAAAGAAGACCCAGCTGATCATCTGGGACTCAGGAGGCAGAGAATAGATGGGGGCAGAGCCAGTCAGAGGTGGTATTTGCCGGTTCTCCGAATTACTCAAAATTTCCGCTACCAGTTCTCCAGAACTGGTCAGAACCTGCTGAATATCACCTCTGTTTTCTACTCTGTCAAAAGAAGGTGTTCATTCCTTTGATCGATCAACTCTTTTGACCTTCTTCAACATTCGAGAGTAAAATCATGAACAGTTCATAAAAAGGGAGGTAATTTCCATCCAACTCTTAGCACAACAATACCGTGAAAATGTGAGACAGGTCATTGAGTCCCATCTGCCTTATGGAGAAGAAATTCCTTCTTCAGAAAATATTTTGTTCCCTCTGCTGGCCTAATTGTCGTTATCATTATCATCCATCACCCTCTTCATCAGAGAGTTTGCTTACGTACAAACACCCATGACTACACAAATGCAAAATCGTTTTAAAAAGGGATTGTGAGCCCTGAATCCATTTTTTTTTAAGCTAGAGCCATTTTGGGAGCATCTTCAGGGCTACCACAGGCTGGCCGGTTGGAGCTGTGGGAATGGGAGGGGGGAGATAGCTGAGAGATGTGTAGCCAAAACAACATTCTTTCCCATGGGAGCCAAGGATGTTCTCCAAGGATATTGGAGAGGCGTAAAACAAAGCCAGCTGGGATGGTGGCTGTGACCTGGTTGGACCATGTGATGGATATGTGACCTGGGTTATTTGGGTGGGGGAAACCTCAGTTCCCTCAGAGTCAGGTTTTCCCCAGATGTGCCAATATTACATGCCTAATAAATCTAAGCTTTGAGGAATATGCCTGCCTTGGAGTTTTGATTCCATTGGGTGTGTTTGCTAGAACCCTGGCAGGGATGTTTTGGAAAGCTCTCTTCCAATTCAACGGAGGGAGGGATTTCTCCCTTTCATCACACGCTTCCTTGAGTCTTGAGAAGCAGTAAACTTGTCCCATTTATTAGGAGAAACTTGGTGTGTCTCAAACTGAAAGCAATAGCCCTAACCCCAACTCATTTCTCTGCTTGCAGCTGAATTCTTTGTCTGCCTCCCCTCATTACACAGCAGACATATTTTTTCTAGACTTGCAGATGTAATAAATAAATGGAAAGCTGTGTAATGACATAAGTTAATTCCAGTCGTGTTATAAATTCTGATGATGGACATGGAAAGCCCTTCAGATAGTAACCATAGTCACCACCTTCATTTGCTGTGTTCCATTGTACCACAGTAATAGGCAGAGATACACTTGATCTTAATTGGGTGATATTTATGTATGATGCTCTGTTCTATATACATGTTTATAGTTGTTGTTTTTGAAGCTGCAAGAGGCATCTTAAAGCATGGTTGCTCACGTTGATTAATATCCTTTTGCAATGCACAATCACTTGGGGTGATTGGAGATTTTGGGGCTGAACAAATGAGGGGGGGGAAATCCTGAATCCCTAAATAATTATCACTTGGAAAAACTAGTATTAGGTGTGACACAATGATCTCAGAAGAAAGACTTACTCTCTCTCTCTCATCTATCTGTCTGTCTATCTATCTATCTATCTATCTATCTATCTATCTATCTATCTATCTATCTATCTATCTATCTATCTATCTATCTATCTATCTATCTATCTATCTATCTATCTATCTATCTATCTATCTATCTATCTATCTATCTATCTATCTCTATCTATCATCTGTCTATCATCTGTCATTTATCATCTATCACATATGGTATCCATCATTAATTTTCTGTTTGATTTCAATTGGGCTTAAATATTACTCTATTCCTCCCCCCTCTCTGGACTGAGTCCTATGCATTTATTCAGTAAACCCCAGGCAAATATTTTCTTAGCTGGGACCAATAGTTTGAATCTGGACTGCACCTCAAGTGTGATCAAGTGTTATCAATCTTAGTGTGATCTTTTATTCCCAGGCATTCAATGCTTGGAGGAGTTCTCTGCATTAAGTTTTCTCCAGAAGCAAAAAAGTCTCACTGTGGATTCCTTAGGTTCTAAAATACCATTCTTTATTGAAATATTTACAAGCAGGTAAGAGTAGAGTAGAGTAGAGTAGAGTAGAGTAGAGTAGAGTAGAGTAGAGTAGAGTAGAGTAGAGTAGAGTAGAGTAGAGTCGAGTAGAACAGAACAGAACATGTGTGCCCATGGGATGGGATGTATACACAGATAGATTTCACATAGGGCTTTCCTGTAAGCTATGGATAGGTATACTTCTAGAGTTAAAATGCTGGAAAAAAGACTTGGCAGCTGATAAGATGACTTTCATTTAGAAATTACTTTCCTGTTATAATCTCATCCATTTTAATAATTTTAAACATGCTTCAGCTTTATCTTGATAAGAACTTAAATTTTTCAATACATCAGCATTGTTTTGGATCTGCAGTAAACAAGCACTCCTTTATTTGCATCTTTAATGAGATCTATGGAGGGGAGGCAGAAATTGGTTCTAATCTTAATTAGTTACCCCCATTGTAGTATTTTCGTAAGGGCTTACCAAAGAGTTTGAGTTTGTATTCCATCTGTTGCAAGATGTTCCTTTTATTTGGATTTCCTGATATATATTTTTTGTCAAAAAAAAAAAATTGCATGAATCATTTTCCATTTGTTTGCCTTTGTCTCGTTTCATTGTTCTGGTTCCTTTTCCTTCAATTATTAAAATGCTGCGTTGAATGGGAGGTTAGGATTACATGGCGATTCACATTCACCCTGCCTTATTAAAACAAATAAACCCAGCAGTTCTATAAGCTAAACACTCTTGAGCTCTGGATCACAGATGCTTTTATCAACATCGGGATATAAGGGGTTGTGTGCTTAGGAGCTTTCTTGTACAGCTGTTAAATGAAAGATGGCAAATAGCATTAGATGCCTGCAAAAAAAAAAAATAAATAAGAGGAAACAAAATAGCTGCTACTTTCAATAACCTTCCCAACTGAGAGGAAATGCCTTCCTTTAACTTAAAAATTGATTAGCAGTAGCAATTAGACTTATATACCACTGATATATCACGGTGCTTCACAGCCCTCTCTAAATAGTTTACAGTCCGCATATTGCCCCCAACAATCTGGGTCCTCATTAGGAATGAAAGAGTGCCATCCAAATGTCCTGTGATGCCCACCAAAATAACTTCTAGAAGGATTGGGGCCAATGACAACTGCAGTTTGTGTTTTCTTGCAGACCTTTCATTCGCCGAACTAGGTAACATCATAAGTGCTAGCAGTGACATTGTCAGAATGACAGCCCTTGCAGCTCCATCCCTTTGGCTCATGAGACTGCAACCACTATCTTCAGTTTGTTCCTGATGCTTCCTCTGCTTCCGTTTATGACAAACATTTGACCGAGGCCAATATTTTGGCTGCATTGAATGTGTAATAATGCAGAAATACAATACTTACGCTTAGAAAATCAGCTTGAAAGTGTATTTTAGACCTATTAGTTCATTTGGCATGTAGGTCTTAGTAGTTTGAATTAAAAACAAAAACAAAATAAGAGGTTAATGTCTATGGAGATTCTCAGTCATCCAGGTCATGGTTGTCCCAAAGATGCTTTTTCAGGAGGCAACTGGACTTTCTGTTTTTTTCTTTGAAGATGTTTCACTTCTCATCTCACTTCTTCAGCTCACTTCAGAGCCGAAGAAGCTTCTTGGATGAAAAGTGAAACATCTTCAAGGAAATACCAGAAAGTCCAGTTGCCTCTTGAAAAAGCACCTTTGGGACAAAATAGGACCTTATTCTTTAAACCCCTGCCTTCCTCTCCACCCTCAAATGCTATCAATAAAGCTCAGAACTCAGCTGTGAGAAAATGCGGGGAAGTTAATATGGTAGGCAAATTTTAAAGCAGGGATGGTCAATTGATTTTCTCAAGATCCACGCGAAAAACTAAAATCTCGTGGAGGGCCAAACCAACAGAGCTGCATGAACACATGTAATTTTTTTAAAAAATAGCAATTGCCTTCAAAATAAAAGCAATTCACATGGGCTGGGCAAGGACATATAAAGGGCCAGATATGGTCCATAGGCTGTAAAATGCCCAGGTCTGTTTTGAGACCTTTCAATTTGATGGCATGCTTCTGTGAATCAGGGATCAAGGAAAAAAAATCAAGGGAAAAAAAAGAATATTCAGGAATAAGGGCAAGTGTAATACAGCTTTCTTTATTTTCTATATGCATCCTCCCTTCTTTGCTGTCTGAAGAAGCAGGGATGACTGCAGCTGCAAAGAACTTTGCTGCTCTGGTCGGTGGTGTTCTGGAAGTAGATTCTGGAGTAGATAGAGTCATCACATGAACACAATGCCATCAGAGCTGTGGGTTTATAAAATTAGACTTTCAGAGGAAAGAATTCTATCCCAAGTGTTTGAGGCAAAGAACTATTTTTGGGGTGGGAAGCACCTGTTTCCCTGCAGGCTTTTTACTCACTCTGGTGTTGTAGGACAGATGTGATCTTGCAATCAAAAAGTTATTTTGGTATATTTAGCATTTATCTTTCCAGGAACACATCAAGTGCCCTTCTCTTAAAGTCTCCAAAAATATTTATATTTTAGTCTACTGTGTGAATGTTTAGTGGCTTTTCTTCATTGAACTCATTCGATTTAAATGCCCACTGACTCCAATCAACTCTTTTTACTGCTAAAAGAAACTGGGATGGAATTGGAAGCCATGTGATTTATACATGAGTTTTGACATGGGTTTTGGGAATGTGTTGGGTGAACAGATTTCAAGTTTTTCCTCATTATAAAAGCATCACAATCTTCAGTCAGAGCTGAAGAAGCTTCTTGGGTGAGAAGTGAAATATCTTCAAGGAAAAACAAAGTCCAGTTCCTTCTTGAAAAAGCACCTTTGGGACTACCATAGTAGTTGCAACCTTAAGTTCTGTTGCTGTAGTTTGAATTGTCTTCTTATTCAGACTAATATTTTCAGCATTTTTAATTGGTTTTCTCAAAGATCCTACTTTTTTTTAATTCACAAAGTTTTTTTTTTCAGGGTTAAAGGGAAAAAAAGATAAAAATTGTAAATGCATCAGGCACCAAAGTTAAGTATAGGAGAAACATTTATTAAAATGCAGAGAGCCAGTGTCAGGTGGTGCTCCATTCAAAATCCAAGAAAGAAACACTTAAACTCCATTAATTAGAAAAAAAGTTTATCTTTTACTGGAAATCGAGTGGTAGCATCAAAGGAATTCTGAATCTGAGGAATTGCGTGCGAAAACCACATATACAAAGTGATGGCAATGTTCCCCCCCTCAAGAGTTCAAACTGTCCATCCAATTAAAGTTGTATAAAATGTCATGTGGGACATCTTCAGGTGGTGATGCAGGCATTTGTCCGCTGACGTTGGCCTATTTTGATAAAGAGTTGTGCCTGTGCACAGCACAGCAAAGAAGCATAAGCAAGAAACTTTCCCCCCAACTTATACAGTTTATTCTCAAAACTTCCAGACTATTTCCCACACCCTCAAAGTCCAATTATTTCACCCCTTCTCCTCCCTCATTACTATGGTAGCCAAAAGATGCAAAGCAAAGGTAAGAAATCTTGAAGGCTGACAGCCAGTATGCTTAAAATAATCTGATATTCAAGAAAAGCGAGTCCTCGGCTTACAATAGTTTGTTTAGTGACTATTTGAAGTTACAGTGGAACTTTCTCACAATTACGACCACTGCAGCATCTCCATGATGATGTGATCAAAATTGAGACACTTGGCCACTGATTCATATTTATGATGATTGCAGTGTCCTGGAATCCTGGGATCCCATTTTGTGATCTTCTGACAAGCCAAGTCAATGAGGAACCCAGATTCACTAAATGACCATGTTAGTATGTAGCGGATTTTCTTAATATAAATTATGATAAAGATTAATGGGTTCACAGAAGCATATATTACTCCCCACAGCAAAGAGAAGGAGAGATGGTCAAAATGGATTCTTTTTATCCAAAGAAGAGAATATATCTAACCTTGTTTCTATTCTGAACTTGCTTCTGGAATTTATGCTTGCAATGAAAAAAAAATTGTGAAACTTTGATTTTTGTTTTTGTTAACTAGATAGACTTATTGTTATAGAAATGGCTTGTACATACTCTTGTGTAAAAGCAAAAAAGTTACAGTTGTAACGTTGTTATCTTCTATTGTGCTAAAGCAGGAGGTCTTCAAACTTGACAGCTTTAAGACTTGTGGACTTCAACTCCCAGAATTCCTCCTCCAGTCATGTTAGCTCAGGAATTCTGGGTGATGAAGTCCACAAGTCTTAAACTTGAAACGTGCTAAAGAGAGTTGGAAATTGGTGTCTTTTTCTTTCCTTTTCCCCCTTTACACTGGGGTGTCAAACTCGATTTCATTGAGGGCCACATCAGGATTGTGTTTGACCTCAGGCAGCCAGGTTGGGTGTGGCCAGGATGGGTGTGGCCACCTCGACATCACTCATGTGGGGGGCGCCTGTGGTGGCCTGAAACTCCGTTTCCCTCAGGTGGCTCCTGAGCTCCGTTTTCGACTGCAACAGCCTTCCACAACTGCCAGCGAAAATAGAGCTCCATTTTGACAGCGGCGGGACCAGCCCGCATTGCCCCTGCCAGTGAAAATGGAGCTCTGTTTTCATTGGCAGAGGCACCATGGGCCTGTCCCTCACTGTTTCTGGATCCATGGGCCAGATCTAAGCACCCCATGGCATGGATCCGGCCCACAGGCCTTGAGTTTGACACCCCTGCTTTACACTATATTTCTTTTCTTTCCTTCCCACTCTTCTTAGTTTTCCACTACTCTTTAAATTTTTCTTAGCATTTTATATTTTGAAAAACTAATTTTAAAAAACCATATATCAACAACTGTATTCGTAACATAATGGCTGCAATGATTCCCTTAACAAATATGGCAACAAAGGGTGAAACTCACTTAGCAACAAAAAAATTGGGCTCAGTTGTGGTCATAAGTTGAGGACTACCAGTACAAAGAAGAATCATTCTACCAAAGATGAGGTTTCCCTGACTTTTTCCGGTCGTTAACTGAACATCGTGGTCATTTAAGTGAATCATTTTTTCCCCAACGGACAGTACTAGAAGTAAACACTAGAAACTGACCCAAAAAAAATTGGTCATGTGACTTGAGATGCTGCAAATGGTTGTAAGTACGAATTGGTTACCAAGTAGTATAAGTGTGTTCACATGACCACTGTAGAATGCGGCCATTGTAAATCTTCTAAATCTTCTAAATCAGGTCGCAAGTAGTTCTGGGAAGCCCTGTGGTAACATCTAACAGTCCCTAAGTGACTGGCCATTAAGTGAGGACTCCTTGTACAGAGTAGTCTTCCATCCAGGGAAGTTAAAGTTCAAATAATTAAAGTAACGTGAACATTCTTAATAAATAAGAAATGCATCTTCTCTCAAGATGAAATAGACTATGGGAATGTTATTGTGAGAAAGAGTTTGCTAATGTCTTTCTTGTGCCTGTTTCAGATGGAAGACTTTATCTGAAAACTACTGTTATGTACTGAGTTTGTCCAGTCGGAACAATGTGTGTTACCAGTCCGGAGGACTCTGCAGTAAAACATCCAGTGTTTCAGAAATTCTGCAAAAAAAAAGTGGAAGGTGCTTTGCAGAAAACTTTTATCACTTCACATAGCCATGTGCAGAGATTTTAAGCGTTGGTTGGGAGCATCCTCATTGCATTGTCCAAGCTCCATCCTGTGTTACAGAAGATATTTCTACGAATTTGTGTAGCATTCTAGTAGCTACCAGGAAATCTGTACTGAGACTCCAGAGCAGAACTATATATTCCCATTTCAATGGAATAAGAACTATATTCTCTTCTGAATCTTTTAGGCACATCAAGGAAATCTTCCACTTTTCATCTTAAGCACTCTTATGCCAAACCAGCAAGATGTTAGAGAAGAATGAATATTCCTCAAATGGGCATCAGAATATTCCTAAACAAAACACACACACACAAAAAAAAACTGAGGTTAAGAATACACAAACAACATGTTATATACCATTTTCTTTTTTTCAAATTCTGGGAAATGGATTTTTTTTTTCCACACAGCCTCTTCAAGAGAGCAAGGTGTACTTTATAGAACTTAAACCAGTTTTATCTCAAAAGAAGTACAGAGGTTAAACAACGTCACATGTACGATTTGCATTAATCGCAAGAAGAAGAAGAAGAAGAAGAAGAAGAAGAAGAAGAAGAAGAAGAAGAAGAAGAAGAAGAAGAAGAAGAAGAAGAAGAAGAAGAAGAAGAAGAAGAAGAAGAAGAAGAAGAAGAAGAAGAAGAAGAAGAAGAAGAAGAAGAAGAAGAAGAAGAAGAAGAAGAAGAAGAAGAAGAAGAATGCTTATAATTTCTCATGCTAAACTGTCAGTATAAGAGGGATGACAAGTTGTTCCTCATTTCTGAAACTGTTCAGGTGTACAGTATATAACCACAAAAACCACTCACAGAAAATATTATGTATGCAGTAGTATACTAGATTTTAGGAAAACAACAATTTTAGAGAATATGTTTTGTCACCCTGTTGGTCCAAACACCATCTTTCTAATTTTAAACGCATGCAGGCATGTAAATATTTGTCTTGAAGTCACAGTGTTAATGAAGGGAATCTTAATTGTCTGGGAGGGATGACCACCTTTGTATGTATATGCTGAAAAAGGGGCACTTTTCAGAGTGGATTGTGGCCCCAAATCAAGTCAACTCCCCAGAAATATTTTTCTATATTAATGTCATATTACTTCAACCTTGCTGGGGGAGAAAAAAAAATTGTCCCCAAGGTTGTAAAGACATTTGATGTATCAGTCCAATACCACGTAGAGCTAAGTGATGATCTTCAGTCTTTTGTCTTTTCAACCCACCACTGTAGACGGTTCTGTGTTATTTTTATTGTCTTTATAAAAACAGTCTCCTGTTTTTTCACTTTGTGCTCATAACTGGAAGCGAGTTGAAACTGAGTGTTTTGTACATCTTCAATTTTCTTCTTGGGCTCGGCCAACTTCTCCACATTACCCCTTTAAAGACCACTGAGAAGGATGTCCAGGCTTTTCTGGATCTCTTAAGTTTAGAAAACACCTTTTTATGGAATTCATAATTGAGAACGTTAAGCATTGATTCGTTTGGATGACCTTACAGTATGTCAAAATTTAGAATCTGTTGGTAAGGCAAATTTTCAACCTAAATTTTTGTTTGTTTTGGCATGCATCAAGACCACACCTTCATTTTACATCTTAAAAACTATCATTGAAAACACAAAATAAAGCCTTTGTTCTTTTTAAATCGTAACTAGTTAAGAAAATCTGAAATAATATTTTCTTTTGAAAGAAAGTTGTGCAGTCTTTAAAGGGTTAACAATTATCATTTTATGGACTTTTGTGGCAAATGGCTAGTTCTATACCAGAGGATTTTGGTTATTCACTTCACTGACAAAACAGTGGTTCCAAGTATCTCTCACTCCTCTCATCCTGGCAAAAAACAAAAAAACAAAACCCATCCATGAGTCGGTGTGATCATTTTTACAGTGTATTCTTTCAAGATGCCATGGGTATTAATCATTGTTTGCTTTGGTACATAAGTCAATGGAAATGCTAAATGAAGAGAAGACGTATATCTTGTTAAACCACATGTAAATATTACAGTTCATGAAATGCTACCGTAAAAGATGAATTTGGGTTCCTTCTGCCTTTAGTTACCCAAGACTTTTCTTCTTTATTTTTCCTTTTGCCTAGAATATGAAGAAATGTTGTGTTCATGTTATTGTTTAAATGCTTTTTGTATTCTTAAAGATATTAAATGTTCTAGTTGTTCTATATTATAATCACCTTTTCTGCGTTCTATGCAACCCTTTGGAACAGAACATTCTCATCTTCATGTAGGACCTATGAAAATTGTCTATTTTTATCTATATATTTAAAGTTTTCTAAAAATGAGAAAAAAAGTTATTATGAATTTTGTTGTACAAAATCTGTACAAAAAAAAATCTGTTTTTACATCATATTGCAAGAATTGGATAATTTTTCTATCGTAGTCTAGTTAATCTGAGCCTGGTTTCATGGTCAGAACCACGTTTCCTTCTATTGTATTTTCCTCTCTTTTTTTTTTCTCCTCCTCCTTTTCAACAATCTGCTAATAAAACTGTCTGAAATTTGCCTGTGACTTTATTTACAGTTCATATTTATTAAATTTGGTGAGATGTGTAACGTTGGAGGGATATTTGCTTTCTAATGGGAGGCATCTTAAAACAACATAAGTCAGCTGTTTGTAATACGAGCAGAACAAAGCTGAAATGATTTCATTTAACATGCAACCGCTTTCTAGCTCTCTAATATGAATTACTGTGGTGAAGAAAGGAAGAAGAAAAAAACATCATAAAAGCACATTCTGTGGTTATTGTTTAACAAGCAGATTTTCTATATTTTGTTTCTTGCCAGCTAAGCAAACTGGCCCATCTGCATGATTTATTTATGTTCATTTCTTGGTTTATGAAGCTGTTATTTGTACCTTTTCCCCCTTTATATTGTGATATTCCCAGGATTCTTATTTTACAAAGCTTTGTGCTGAATAATGTAAAGTGAACACACTGATGGAAGAAAACATGCTATTTCCATAACTACAACAGTTTGGAGACTTCTTGCTGTAAAGTCACTTCCTGCCTTCTCACTTCTAGCAAGATGTTTAGAAATTTTTAACATCTTACTGCATAGCCTCACTGCTCCTGAATTTTAATTTCAGGATCAAAATACAGGCTCGGTAGATGAATCTTGTTTGTTTATATATATATATATGATGATGGCAGATGAGATTCTGCCAAAACGTTGCTACAACTTTAAAAGCACAACTATAATGACGTGGGAAAATAACCGAACAAAGCTGAATATATATATATATATATATATATATATATATATATATATATATATATATATATATATATATATATATATATATATTCACTTTCAAAGCATAGGGTTTTTTAAAAAATAAATAAATAAATCAGTAAAACGTGGTTGCACCAATTCTCTGACAAACACATTTATGACAGTGTTCACTTTCGCACCTATAATTGATGGCTTATCGGCTTATAGCATTCATATAAACAAGTAACTAAAATAGTAGACTGGTTTCCTGGTATTCAGGGTTAATTGGTTCCAGGAGGCACCATGAATAATAAAAATGATAAGTACCAAACAAATATTTCCCATAAGGAATAATGTAGTGAGCCATAAGGTAGCCAACACCAACAAGTTCTAGCTTATGCATTGAGTACCAAACAAACTTTGAGTACCGAGACAAATTTTTCACATCAAAATCCATTCAGTACCAAATTCAGTGAGTTCAAAGTTGAATACCAAGGTATCACTGTATAATAATAGCACTTTGACTTATAAACTGCTTCACAGTGCTTTTACACCCCTCTTTAAGAGGTTTACAGAATCAGCATATTATCCTCAACAATCTGAGTCCTCATTTTACTGATCTTGGAAGGATGGAAGGCTGAGTCAAACTTAAGCCTGGTGAGATTCGAACTGCCAAATTGTAGTCAGCCAGCAATCAGCAGAAGTAGCCTGCAGTACTGCATTCTAACCACTGCACCCCCGTAGCTCTTGTGAATATTGGTGAATGTGGATATTCTAGTCCCATAAGAGACAATTGATGACAATAAAGTAATTATATGCTGAGTTGGATATCTTACCCAGTTACCATGTCTATCACAAATATTTTGTGCTTTATTTTTTGAAATGGGAAAAGGTAGTAGAGTATACAATTAACATGCTTGCTCTTTAATCTTTTGTGTAACTACAAACAAGATTAAATGAATTTCTTTCATTAGTCACAATGCTGCAGTGTTCTGCTAGCAAAATTTACCATAGAGATAAATACAGAAGGCCATGGCACCATGCCATATATTTCCAATTTTCCTTTATTTTCATCGGCAACTCACAGATAACTACAGGTTGTGCATACAAAGACCCAATGTTGCCCTATTTTATTGATTTATTCCCTATTATGCATCATTGAGAAATTGTAACCATTCTTATTTTCATATCAGACTTATTTCTAAGCTAAGAAATCAAATAATTCATTTCCAACCATAATCCTAGCCATATGGTATTATTGTATCTATTTTAGTGATGTTAAAGACTACTGTTGACTCTAGTAACTAAAGCTAAATTACTACGGTATATCTGATGCTACTGAAAAGATAAACTAACACAGCCACACTTAAGTAAAACACAAGCCTATTGCACACAAAAGTTTCTTTGGGCTAATAAGTAAAGACACAGATTTATAAAGAAGTTTGAACTCCTAAAAGCAAATCAAAGGTTACTATGAGGCTTGACTGAAAGTCAAGAGCTATTTTTCCAATAGCAACTTGAGGTAATAACCTGTTGGAATTGAAAGGATGTGAAATCTGTCCTTATTCTTTTATTTTGGTACATTATTGGTCAGTTGAATGTTTCTGCAAGACACTATGTCACTGGTGGGGAAATGGCCAAATTGTATGATACAGCCAATAAATCACAACAGAATTGGCTCAGTAATACTTGTGTAGAAATAGAATAAAATGAGACTTGTTCTACTGAAAGAGTTTCTGTGATTCCATGTACCACTGATAGATTCATCCTTGTCCAATCCTGCCTCAGATTAAACTACAAGGGGCATCCAATGGGAGTCTTTGCAGTGATATGATCTATACGCAGAGAGAGAGAGGGAGAGAGACAGACAGACAGACAGACAGACAGACAGACAGAGATAATCTTAGCCAAGAAGCTAAGGAGATCTATATAGTGATATAATTATGATTGATTAAGTTTTGATTAAGATATTTGTGGGAGGAGTGTGAACAGTGCCAAGTCAATTCCTGTTCCCAAGCTATCCTTCCTGAATTTTTCTACCACCCTGACTCAGAGTACCAAGTGGTCTCTGGAACATATTCTGTTCTCCAGCCACAAAACAAACCTCTTGCTCCAGTGTGATAGAGATCCCTATTCCATTGTTCTTACAATCTGAAAGATTCAACAGTTTTAGACATGAAATGGCAGCCATTTTGATTTGCCTGGACTGCAACAGAAAGATAGCATGCCAAATCTTGCCACTTTAGAATGAAGTTGGCCAGTCATATCTTCAAGTAAAAATCTGAAAGATAACAACTTACCCAAACTGCAGAGGAGTTTAACCAAGCTGATTTCAGAGCAAAGAGTTTGCATGTAGACTAGTATTAAAATCTATCTGTGTCAATGCTGCTAAACATTCCTATAGATAAATTTCCAGCTTCTGCTTAATTTATAGAAAATGATTAAGAATCTGAGAGTGGAAAGGAACATTTTCAGAATGTGCAAATACTTCTAATAGGTAGGAAAGTGAAGAAAGGTTAGAATTCACATTTGTGTGATCTGCTCCTGTAAATATATGATACACAAAGAGCTTTCTTCTCTAATCCAAAGCGACAGAACTTCATTTAAACTTTCATTGGAAATTAATTGTGTAAATCAATGGTGAGCTTACTTTATTAGTATCAACAAACATTTGGACCATCCAACCGATTACAGAATTAATCAGATTGTCCTTATCTATTAATTTATGCTGTCAGCTCTGCATTTTAGGCCTGAAGAAAATTCCACATAGAACTACTATCTCTCATTGCATGTAATTTCCCCTCTTTCATTTTTTTCTCAGGCCAGCTTTGAACCAAATACATTTTTTTTAAAAAAAAAATGCCATCTTCTGTACAGCCCATATTGAACTTAAACAGCTTTAAGTGTTGCTTATCTCTCTTCATAAGTAGAAAACATTTGTTGGAGAATTTGGCTTGCTTCCAAGGCTGGAATTGTGGCCCATTATCAGTTTCTCTAAGTTTAAGTCTCTGGCCATCAAGAAGATCCTTGGATGACCTTCTCCCTGAAGATCTGAAGGTAAGACAAGCTAAGTTATCCTATAAACTACCCCTATTTTATCTTACAGTGGATTGCTGCTATGGTGATACATCATTCAAAGAGGAAAGAGTATACGTTTTCCATTAAGGCTGTATCTTTCTTTAACAAAGATACAGGCAGACATCTCACTTGATGCTGCTTACCAAAACAATGTGGTTTCTGGTGTATGAGTGAAATAGTCTGTCAACCCTGAAGCTGACCTGACTGAAGCCATCTTGGAGCTTCAGTGCTGGAGCTGAGGGATGGGGAGGGACGATTAGAGATAGCTGGGGTTATATAGTCAAAATAAAATTATTTCTCTTGGGAACCAAGGATGTTTTCACACCTGGCTGGAGGAAGAAGGAGTTCTATCACTAGACCAGCAGATGCTGTATTGATTGGGCCATGTGACTGATTGTTGAGGGGTTGGGGAAAAACTTTTACTTTCAATTAGGTGAAAACTAAGGGAGAGTTGGTTTTCACCAGATACGTACCAGTATGATATTTCCAATAAAGCTATTCTTTGAAGAATCCACCTGCCTCTGAATTTTTGCTTGCGATTGATCTATTACTTAGAATCCTGATACAGTAGAACCTCTAGTCATGAACACTTCTGTTCACGACCAAATCGGGACCATTTTTTTTTTACTTCTGGTCTCAAAAGGATGCTCGGGTGGTGACCAAACACAGCCATGGTGATTTGTCCTTCCGTGCCATTTTTTTAACGCACATGTGCTTCTGATGATGACCAAATCGGGTGATGACTGAATTCCTGGAATTGATTACAATTATCACCTAAGGTTCTACTGTACAGTCTTTTTGTTTTGCACTGCTTCTAATTCTCTCCATGGCAATAGCTTGATTTTTCTGGACAAAACCTTAGAAGCACTGCAAAGCACCTTTTCAGGCATGTACCAAAGCCACTTTGTCTGGAAGAGGTACATCTTGGCCCCATGAAGACTTTCCATGAAGCCTGTAAGTTTACCTCACATTTTCTCGCTACATAATTTGTCTGTCCTAAAACCAATGGCAAGATGAAGAACTTCAATTTATGGAATCCAGTGGACAACATAAAGAACTATTTGTGTGAAAATTCAATAAACTATTCAAAAACTCATTCATTGCTGGAGTCTCTCTCTCTCTCTCTCTCTTTCTCTCTCACACACACGTATTGTTGGTTTTGGAGGTTATTCTGTACCTCAATGACTGTGATCTATCAGATGGATATCTAATACATGTTTTTAAACAAATAGTCCATTTACATTTATTCTTAGGCCTCCAAATATCCCAATCATTTTCTGTAACCTTTGTCAGAATACCTTACGCCACCAGACTTCGAAATTCTAAAACTAGAAAACCACTGGTCACCTTGCGTCTTCGGTCCGACTTAAGCATAATTATATAAAATCTATGCATTGCAATGTCTACCTGTCAATGAATACTTCAACCTATATAACAACACAGAGCACACAACAGATACAAACTCAAAGTAAACCGCACCAAACTTGATTGCAAATACGACTTCAGCAATAGAGTGGTCAATGTCTGAGAATAAATATACCCTGACTCTGTAAACTCTTCCCCCAAACCCCAAAAATTTAACCTTAAAATGTCTACTATTTGACCTCCACCTTCTTTCCTAAGAGGTGGTTGGGTAGGGGCGTGCATGACGCACCAACGTGCCTACCGTCCCTGTCCTATTGTTTCTCTTATTCTTTTATTTTTTTTCTTATATGTACCCATTTCGCGCCATATTCACAACTATGTATACATATGTACTTATTATCTAATGTAAAAACAATTGACAAATCAAATAAATTAAAAAAAAATAAAATAAAATAAAATAAAATAAAATAAAATAAATAAATATCCCAATCATTTTCTGTAACTTTTTGTCTGGTTTCTGCTATTCATTCAAGCATGCCATCCATCAAAATATTTTTTTCTGGATTGCATTCTTTAAAAATATTGCAATTTTTTTCTCCCAAACTCATCTCTGGTTCTTTCATTATCATCATTCATTATTAATAGCCATTGGTGGCACAGTGGTTAGAGTGCAGTATTGCAGGCTACTTCTGCTGACTGCTGGCTGTCTGCAATTTGGCAGTTTGAATCTCGCCAGGCTCAGGGTTGACTCAGCCTTCTATCCTTCCAAGGTGGGTAAAATGAGGACCCAGATGGTTGAAGGCAATGTGCTGACTCTGTAAACTGCTTAAAGAGGCCTGTAATAGCACTGTGAAACATAATCTCTCATTGGTTCATAACATGCAGATATCACACACACATGCATACACAAAAACATACAGAGAGAGAGAGAGAAACTATACCCTTGCTAATCTTATACTATAAGAAATATGATGACCCTTGAGCAATACAGTTCCAGTTCCTAGGTAAATAAAGGTTGTCCTCAGCTTATGACTGGTTGCTTAACAACCATTCGAAGATACGACAGACCTCCCCAGAGTTACTTAATGGCCCATTTTCAGAGTTACACCGTGTACACACACACACACACACACACACACACACACCACAGTCACAGGATCATGAAGCAGTCATAACTTTGAATTTGATCACATGATGCTTCACATTACAACCCTCAATGACTTCTGACTCTAATTCTGGTCTCAATTACTGAGGATTACCTGCATGGGCCAATGCTAAATTGTAGGTTTTTGAAGAAATCACAGTTTGCCCATTTCCAAACCATAAAAGTTGGATGCACTGAGATCTCTTCACCTCTACAATCTGCCTGTTGTTACACAAAAGTCTCCCGCCCCATTCAGGAGACCACTCAATCCATTAGATGACCCTTGCTAATCCTCCTTTTAGACAAAGGCACAAGAGAAGGTCCCGTGCTTTTTTTCTTCTGCTTTTTTTCCCCTTTTACAGCTGGAAGAGCCCAAAGCTGTTTAAACAAAAAAAACAAAAACAAAAACCCACCAGCCTCTGAATCATTGCTGGTCCTCTCCTTAACAGAATACCCATGTGTGGATATATCGGCAGACTTTCAGTTTGATAAACTGTTGGCATGTAAATATTTCCTTGAAGAAATTCCAGTCCAGCTGCTTCTGTTTACAACTCTATCAATGGTTAACACCACCGAATGTATTCTGCCAGGATCTCTGTTATAATTACAGCAGATGTAACTGTAGATTAATTATTTTTAAAAGAGGGAAGCTAAATAATAAATATTTTCTGGGGTTTGGAAGAATGCCAGACCCTGCATTCACTGTGGAATCCAACAAAGTAGGTTCCTTTGCCTTCCTGAATTCACGCTTAGGTTTTATTTTACTTTCGGAAAAAAAGAGAAATTGGCCGGATGCGACGTTCAGTGGAAACCAAGGGGCTTAGCCGTAACTTTTATTTACATGGTTCCAAATCTCCTATGTTTTGAACTCTTAGGTCCCAATCTTAGGCAAACAAATACAGATTTACCCTCCTCTCTCCCAATCAGTTTTCGTGGCTGCATCTCACATGCTCTAAATCCCTCTAAATATACTTATTTAAAGTATAAATAAGTAAGGGGGATGTGTGTTTGTTTCCCCCCCTTTCTTTCTTAAGAGAATTCTTGGGAGGAAAAGGACAAGGATGAATGCCATCTAAATTTTCTCCTGTATAGGTAATCCTCAACTTACATCCACAACTGAGCCCAAAATTTCTAATGTTGCTAATGGAAATGTTTGTTAAGTAAGTTTTGTCCCATTTTACGACTCTTCTTGCCATAGTTGTTTAGTAAATGAATGCAGTTGTTAGGTTAGCAACGTGTTCAGAATGACTGCAGAAGAAAGGGGAGGTGGGGAATGTACACCATTTTATCGATTTACTGGTGGAATTGCACTTATAAATGGAGTGATATGATTGGATACACATCTGACATGATAGCAGCGTTCCAGTATCTCTGGGGCTGCCACAAAGAAGAGGGAGTCAAGCTATTCTCCAAAGCACCTGAAGGCAAGACAAGAAACCATGAATGGAAACTAATCAAGAAGAGAAGCAACCTAGAACTAAGGAGAAATTTCCTGACAGTGAGAGTAATTGAAAGAGCACCTTCGGGGTTTACTCATGAAAATAATCCCGAGGCTTCTTGGGACCACCAACATGCCCTCCATAGGCTAGCCCGTCTTCTAGAATCCTGAAGAATAGCACAGTAATAGCACTCCCTTCTTCAGTGTATTATTGATTACATCTAATGTTCATAAAGTCACTTGAAAATATTTAACTGTATGATTCATTCACTTTACACATAATCATCAGCCTGTGAATTTTATGACTAAGTATGGCACTATGAATAATACATTCACCAGAGCCTGATATATTTATCTTTCACAAGTGCATTAACAGAAATGAACCATTGTCCAAGAACACATGGCAGGAGTTGAAACCTGTTTCAAAAATAGCACGAGATGCTTGTCAGAAATCTCCTTCTTTAGAAAATAGGGTGCAAATTTTGTCGCCAAGAGGTTTCATTCAGGGATTTGAAGATTAATGTAATGTTTGGGCTGAATTGTTGATTGCTTATTTTTTTTTACCTATATATTAGAATAGAATAGAATAGAATAGAATAGAATAGAATAGAATAGAATAGAATAGAATAGAATAGAATAGAATAGAATAGAATAGAATAACAGAGTTGGAAGGGACATTAAGATCTTCCTTGAGCGTTTGGCCCCAAGTTTTCCAAGGCTGGCCTCCATTTTCGCTTTCCTCCAAGCGGTATCCAAGATAGTGCACTTTTTAGATGATTGTCTTTAGGCCTACGCAAGATATGAGCAAAAGTTGCATTCAACGTTCCTTCACAGTTTTCAATAGGTGCTCTAAATCCAATCTTCTAATTCAGGGTTGTCAAACTCAGTTTCACTGAAGGCCACATCAGGGTTGCATTTGATCTCGGGGGACTGGGGGGGGGTGGCCGGAGTGGAGCCCTCTGCAGTCTCCTTCAGCTCTTTGCCAGCGAAAACGGAGAGGCCCCTTGGGCCCCATTTTTGGCTGGGATGGCCTCCTTAAGCCCTCTGCCAGCAAAAATGGACCCTTCCTGGCTGAAAAACAGAGTGTGGGAAGCACTGTAGGCCAGTCCTTCACTGTTTCCAGGCCAAACCCACGGGCCAGATCTAAACACCCCATGGACCGGATCTGACTTGTGGGCCTTGAGTTTGACACCCATGTTCTAGTTGGTCAGTTGACACAAAACTGCCCAGATTAGCCAAGACTCTCCTTATTGTTAGGAAATTATTGGTAGGATTAAGATTTGTGATCTAGCATCTCTCTCCTCTGCATCACTGGGGGAAAAAATAACTTTTTACAGACTGAAAATACATGTTTGGGGATGGAAGTGAGAACATTTAGACAATTTGGAGTGAAATTTCCAGATCTACACCAACCTTCAACCTGCATTCTCTTTTTACACATTAGTATTCCAATCTGATCTTTGGGTATAGAAGTTGGCTGACTTTAGGAAAATTGACATAGATGTGTTTGAAGGTTTGCAATGTCACCTTTGAATTTTTAAGTAACCTTGAGTCAATGCCCAATAAAGTAAAGAATAAATTTTACTTGATAACTTAAGCTCCAATTCTGGAAGAATAAAAAGGGGTGGTCAGCAAAACTATTCCTCTTTTGTCTTCCCCCTCGGTGAAGTACCTGTTACTGTCATTTTATATTGGTTGGACCCAAATTTGTGTTTGCTTTTGTTCCTTTGATTATGTTACACTGATTTAATTTTAGATTTTTCTTTTCACATGAATACATAATTTCCACATATTCCTAGTGCAACACTCTATCATACCGCTGAATTTCGGTTTATTGACTTGGTATATAAAAAGATCATAAAAAAGGTTCTAAAAGTACAACATTCGCAATGAAGAGTAAGTCTTTTTCTATTTTAATTCACATATAAGTTCTACTAAGCAAGATCACCTACTAGATTTTGTGGAATTTGAGACTGGATTGTGTGCTTTTACAGCAAGCAAATTCTAGATGTCAAGTGAGAGGAAAAAAAGATTCCTAATTAACTCATTCATTCTTCTTTATTGGCCAGCACATTAATCTTCCTTTAATTCTTTTTTCCTTCTCCTTTTTCTTCTTTCCAGCTTCTCTTCCTGTATTGTCCAAACTGCCTTGGAGAATCTGCCTTTTTGGTGACTTCAAGGAACCTATATCCTCATATGGGAACATTTTTGGTCACAAAAACACCTGCTCAATCAGACAGGTTTTTCACATGTAAATTTTTTGACACATAATTCATAGGATGTCCTCATATGAGCTTAAATGTGACCTGTTCAATAAGTTACAATTCGCTGGGTTCATGCATGGCCCTAATCTATTTTATGAACCTCAAAGTTTGAGTTCAAACCTTATGCTAAGTTAAAAGCCCAAAGTATTCCTTAGTACAGAAGATGCAAACTGCTGCATCTGCTGTACTATGAGAACCACCCCAATTTTTTTTTAAGGTAAAAGAAGGGAGTTTCAATAGATGATAGTTAGTTAGATATATAAGTAGATAAATAAGATAGATAGATAGATAGATAGATAGATAGATAGATAGATGATAGATAGATAGATAGATAGATAGATAGATAGATAGATAGATAGATGATAGATGATAGATATAGATACATACATAGGATATAGATATATAAGTAGATATATAAATATATGAGATAGAGATAGGACATATAGATATGGAGATAGAGAAAGAGATGATAGATAGATAGATAGATAGATAGATAGATAGATAGATAGATAGATAGATTTATATATGTGGACTCTGGGGGATGGTAGAGGACAGGAAGGCCTGGAGGAACATTGTCCATTGTCACAACTAACAACAACTATATATATATATATATATATATATATATATATATATATATATATATATATATATATGTGTGTGTGTGTGTGTGTGTGTGTGTGTGTGTGTGTGTGTGTGTGTGTGTGTGTGTGTGTATGATTGTATACACACACACACACACACACACACACACACACACACATAGTTAGAGACAGAGACAGAGACAGGGATGGATGGATGGATGGATGGATAGATAGATAGATAGATAGATAGATAGATAGATAGATAGATAGATAGATAGATAGATAGATGATAGATAGATAGATAGACAGATTATAGATAAATGATAGGCAGACATAGGTAGATAGATGATAGATAGACAGACAGACAGATGATGGATGGTTGGATGGATAGATATAGATGATATAAATATAGATATACTATAGGTATAAATATAGATGATATAGAAATATTGACAGAGATAGAGATTGATAGATATTTCCATATTTGGAAGCCTTAACTAAGCCCTTTATCTCTTATTATTATTTGAACCTGAGCACTCATGATGATATGTGACTTCTTCAGCAAGGCTTCCATGCAGCCGCTCTTCATGACACTTTTGCCATTTTCATCAAAGAATTGTCCTTGGAATGTGGAGAATTTCTTTTAGAAACCCATGGAACAAGCCCCGGGGAGGTGGGGGGACGACACTTCTTCCAACAGGTAGAGTCTACCATCAAGAATGGAAGCACGCCAACCGAAATTGATTTGTAGCACATACCTTATTAGAAGCAAACATCAAAAAAGCCGGAATCAATGTTGAAACAAAATTTGTCTTGTAAGCAATCCTGACTGAAATGTGTTGACACAGCATCACGTTTGGTTGCCCCGTTTTTGCATGCTTTTCAAAGCGCAGCCATCTCGATCTAGGAGAGATGAATAATTGACTGATCACTGCATAATTCAACATACTGTTGTAAAAATTCAAGGTCTGGCAAATTTGAAGCTTTCCTTCTTTATTGAGAGTGAGGTTAAAGTTTCAATCAACCTTGAAGAAACATTTAAATAGCACAAGGATGCATGATTTATTAAAGTACATATTATGCACCCTTATCTTCCCTCCTTCTTCATTAAGCTATCTTTTCTCGTGTTTTCCGAGGTTTTTTTTTTTTAATAAAACCCACCTGAAAAAAAGAAATAATTTAGCTATTCAACGGTCAACAACAACAAGAAAGCTTCACTGAATGGACACTGCATTGGAAACAAAAAGAATTCCAAGCGAGAGGCATGGCAGAACTCATCACCATAATTTCATCAGAGGCACCATCTGCCTAGAAATTACCCAGCACGCACCCCATTGAAATGAATTCAAGCTATGCAAAGCAGATACTTCCTATTCTTTCTAGTGAATCCACATTCTTTCCATTGGTTGGCTTAAAAAAAAAATCTATTAAAGACAGTGCTGCTGTCGGTTCGCACTGGTTCTAGCGAACCATCACAAACTATGATCAGTTGGCCCCACCCACCTGCCCCCACCCTACCTTGTGTTACATTTCCTTCTTGTGCAGCTCAACTGATTCACGTGGCAAAGTGGATTACCATGCCTCAGCTGTTCTACTCACTGGGGAAGGCTAGAAAGTGAGCTTGAGAGGTCCAAATTACTGTTTTTTGAACGATCCGCGTGTGCACGAAGCGTACACTCACAGAGCCGGTTGTTAAACCAGTTGCAGCCCTTTCCTAGTGGAAAGACTATTATGATTTTTTTTTTTTTTTTGCAATATTTTTATTGAGCATTTTCCAACAGTTTATAATACATATGCACTTTTTACAGCATTGCATCATCATCAACATTCATATACACATATTAGTTACAATATTACTTTTGTTTCTATTATCTAACCATGTGTACCAGGCGTCCCAGATCAAATAATACTCTGATTCACCTCTGTCTTTTAACTGTAAAGTAAGCCTGTCCATCTCCATGCAGTCTAAAAAAAATTTTATCACTGTCCCCCCAGATGGTATACTGTCCTGTTTCCAGTACTGTGCATATACAATTCTGGCAGCAGTTATTATATGTAAAATGATATATTTGTCTTTCTTGGTATATTCTCTTATTATTCCCAGTAAAAAAAGTTCAGGTCTAAATTCAATTTTTTGTTTGGTTATTTCCTCTAACCACTTTTTAATTCGAGTCCAATATCTCTTGGCTTCTGGGCATGTCCACCACATGTGGAAAAAGGTACCCTGATTACTTTTACATTTCCAACATTCTGGGCTTCTAGTTGGGAACATTTTTGCCAATCTAGTGTGTGGGGGGGGTACTACTTTACTTCTGAGTGGTGCAAGTTAGCTCCAGTATATATATAGTACAGGTAGACCTCAGCTTACAACCACCATTGAGCCCAAAATTTCTGTTGCTAAGTGAGATCGTTGTTCAGTGAGTTTTGTTCAGTTAGTTTTGCCCCATTTTACGATCTTTCTTGCTACATTTGTTAAACGAATCACTGCAGCCATTTAGTTACTAATATATGTAATTTTGAATTGGTTTTTCAGTATAAAGGAAAATTGAAAAAAAAAACTAGTGGAAAATTAAGAAGAGGAGGAAGGAAAACAAAAGAAATATACTGTAAAAGGCAAGAAAAAGGCACTGATTACCAACTCTCTTTAACACAGGAGAAGATGCCAACATTACAATCGCAATGTTTTGCTTTTACACAACAGTATGCACAAGCCATTTCTATAATAATAAGCCTATCTAGTTAACAAAAACAAAATCAAATTTTCACATTTCTTTTTTATTGCAAGCACAAAATCTGGAAGCAATTTCAGAATAGAAACTAGATTAGTGTGATGACCCCGGGTGTGGCAACAAAGCAACAAAAGCAGCAAAGTCACAAAAGTAGGTAAAGTCCCTTTCATTCCTCCAACTTGGCCCCCAATGTCCAGTTATCATCGGCTGGAGAAAAAACTCTCCCAAGAACAGTTTTTAAAAGGAAGAAATTCAGTCCAAACCCAAAGTACATCTAAATTATAAATAAAACCAATACAAACCATGCTGCAGCAATTAATGAGACAGAACAGGATAAGGAATTGCAGACTTCCAAAAGATAACGAAACACACACAGTCGGGAGGACGCCAGTACCCAGATAAGACGTGACAAACAAAGGTAATCTTTGCTTCCAGCAAGGTGTTGTGCGCAAACACCCTTTTATATCCTGTTTTCCCAGCTGCAGCTAATGAAGGGAATCAGGGCCTTTTTCTCCCCCATAACCCACATCGCTCCCTTATCAATTCCTCCCTGCATGCCCTAGGATGAAGAGGGTGTGGGCCTGGGTCTTCCTCTGAATGCCCAGCCACACTGTGCCTTTCCCCAGTTTCCTCCACAGCCACCGGAGCCACACTCCCACTCCCTGTCAGCTGTTCAACCTCCCCCTTGGAATCAGATTCCAACAGGGGCATGACAATTAGCTATATTCTCTTCTTGGATAAAAAAAATAAATCAATCTGATCATCAATTAAAGACTATTACGATTCACATCTGAGTGTCAGCTCTTGTACATTTAGAGTACAGGTAGGCCTCGACTTATGACCACCATTGAGCCCAAAATTTTGGTCACTAAGCGAGATCGTTGTTCAGTGAGTTTTGTTCAGTGAGTTTGGCCCCATTTGATGACCTTTCTTGCCACAGTTGTTAAGCAAATCACCGTTGTTAAGTTAAGAACATGGTTGTGTAGTAAATCTGGCTTCCCCATTGTTGGAAGGTTGCAAAAGGGGATCACGTGACCCCAGGACCCTGCAGCCATCATAAATATGAGTCAATTGCCAAGTGTCTGAATTTTTTTTATCACAGGACCATGGGAAAGCTCTAATGATCGTAAGCGTGAAAAACAGTCACTTTTTCCAGTGTCATTGTAACTTCAAATCCTCAGTCAATGAACTATTGTAAGTCAAGGACTACCCGTACTTAAAATAGCTTGATTCTTATAATGGTGATGATCCATAAAATGTTCATGAAAATATAGCCAAAGTTGTTCCATGTTCAAGTGGACAGAATCCAAGGAATTGTGTCTCTGGAAGATTTGATTTAGCCCATTTGAATCATCTCTTCCAAATATATTACTAGTTGATTCTGCGCAATAATTCCAGAAATCTAGAATTCAAGTTCCCATTTTCAATAACTGTGAGAATAGTCCATATCCTTTTTCCCAGGAAAACATTTAATGTATAATGTGTGTGTATGTGTTTGTATACGTACGTACGTGCGTGTGTGTATGTGTGTGTGTATGTACACACACACACACACACACACACACACACACACACATAATGTTAAGCTTGGGGTGAAAAAGGACTAAGGGGAAGAATGCACACCAAAATGTATTTGCTTTTATTTATGTCTTTCAATAAATGGCAGTGAATGAAGCTGTTTACCGTAATGTGTTACAACCCATTGGGTTGGCTCTTTCGCTTTTTCTCACTTTGAGTTTGTGGTTCATACCCCTTCCAACTGCAAGCAGGTTGCACTTCAAAGTTCCAACTTCTTTTTTTTTTAGTTTTGCTTTAAAATTTCACAATATTGGAAGGAGAAAAGCTAGCTCAGAATCTTCTGAATAGCATTCCAACATCAAACGCTTCTTGAGTTTCGTATGAAACAGCTTGCAAACAGAAGTGTCACCACTCAGGAAAACATGTTATCTGCAGTTTCTGCAAATTTGTGTTGGCTCTTACACACATACAAACACAGAGAGGAGCCACTAAGAAGGAGGTGTCTCTAACAGGGGTGGGAGTAAAAATAAGATCCTGCTTGAAACCCATCCAGCATACATTCAAAACTAACTTTCTTTGGGTATCTTCAGTGCAAACTAGCCAGTCATCTCCAGCCTTTCCAAATCTATAAATAAAGAAATTTCCTTTTATAGGAAACAAAAATAAAAGATTACATGTCTGCACTGCGTGGTATGCGTGATTCCACTAAGCAACCCCACAATTCTGAATCAATGGCGTAATATATGTTAACTATCTGAATATCTCATTATTTTATGAGCAACAGCAGGCAAAAATCGATGCATTTCAGCAATGCAGCGTTAAAAAGTTTTTTTTTTTTTTAAATGGATTCTTCCCTCCTTCCACTCTCTTCGGCTCACCCACCCGATTTTCTAAGCACCTTTAATTTATGACTGTTTACAACCTTTCAGACAAAACCTTCTTTATTATGTTAATTTAGGAGGTTTTCTCTTCCAAATCAAGAATAGTTTGTAATTGCTTTTGCATGCTCTTTCTATAAAGCAAAATCGATAAATTTACCACTGCTTGTATTTGCAAAATAAATAGCACACAGCTCTAAAGGAATAGTGGATCCCCGCTCTCCACCCTGCCCCCCCCATCCCCTGGCTTCTTCTTCCTTGATTTATAAAGCTGCTGGGAACAAACTGATCTAGTAACAAGTGAGAAATCCCCAGGGGGATGTTTGAGAACGCGGAATCCCTTCTGGAAAACAAAAAAAGGAGGGAATAGCTGAGCAGAGCAATCATTCTTAGCCTGGTTTCTCCATTTCTTTTGTTCATGACAATCCGGTGAACATGGAGGAATATATCAAAAAGAGTACCTATAACAGAATAACAGATTTGAAAGGCACCTTGGAGGTCTTCTAGTCCAACCTTCTAATTCTATACCATTTCAGACAAATGGTTGTCCAATCTCTTCTTAAAAATTTCCAGTGTTGGAGCATTCACAAATTCTGAGGGCAAGTTGTTGCAATTGTTCTGTCAGGAAATTTCTCCATAATTCTAGGTTGCGTCTCTCTTTGATTAGTTTCTATCCATTGCTTCTTGTCCTGTGTTCTGACCCAAACCTGGTTCCAAGAGAGCAAACACAAGACAAAGGCAGCAACACAACCTTTTAATGTTTCATCTATGAATCCTGTTTCTTCACAGATAAAAGGCTGCTTCCAACTAATTAGCTCTGCCAAGAAAGAGCCTTGCCAAGTTTTTGCAAGGCTGCCAAAAAAACAACAGATAAGAAATAGTTTACAACAACAAAAATCTTCAAATACCAATTGTAATGTCCACGAGGCTGGAGTTTCAAAATGTCTTTGCTTCCTACAAAGAACGTTCACTTCACAGCTGGCTTTTATCTTCTTGAAGGAGGGGCCATTACCTTGCAGCCTTACTCCCGAGTCACCCGTGCTATTGTAGCTGCTCTTTCCTACGAGCAATCCTGTGCGCACTTGGCACAGACTCCTCGGGAACCTCCTCATCGCTGCTGCCAGCCCCCACAATCTCTGAAGGCAGCAGTCCACTCCCTAATGGTCCTGGCCCCTCATCTGAGTCTTCACTCTTCTCATCCACCCACACCTGCTACCAGCTAACCATAACATCCTGCTTTCAGTTGCTATGGTTGACCCTCTCTTCTTTGTGGCAGCCCCTCAAATATTGGAACACTGCTATCATGTCACCCCCTATATAAAGAGATACAGGACAGAGGTGATGGCAGTTCCAGGCTTTAATGAAAGCTAATTATTTCATCGGCTAAGAAACAAACAAAAAACCCTACCCTGTTTTTTTTTTGTTTTTTTTTAAATGGAATGTTGGCTTGACAGGCCTCCCATTATCTTGAGGCGGTGGTCACAGCTGCTCATATGTCAAAATGTGTCAGGATTTAAATGGTAAAACAGGAGCGGGACAGCAATTGGCTTTTCAATCAATAAAGCAATCAATATATTTCACAGATATTTTCCCATATCTAAATTACTCTGCAGAGATGAGGTAGTCTGAGTGTTTATCAATCGATAAAACACACAAGGAAAGGACATCTGTGGCTGTTCTTTCCACTTCAAGGTGCTGTTTGCCTTTTATTTCCAACTCCCTCTTTTACTTCAGAGAAGATGGTGCCTCTTTGCACACAAATCAATTCCGGGTTGGATTATAAAACACTTTCAATTCCTCCTCTTCTCCTTTGCTTTGACTTTCAAGGGTACTGTTCAGACTTAGGAACCATTTCTTTCTGGTCCCAAATCTGAGCTCTGAGTAACATGTTTGAAAACAGAGAACATGGGAAGTTTATTTGAAACTTAAAGGTTTCAAATAATACTATTCCAGCTCTTCTAAAATGTGATCCGGAGTCCTCAGAACCATATTTTATTATTTTAGCCAAGGTTTCTCCTGATAAATCTTTGCTTGCTTGACAATTCATAATACTGATAAAAGAAAATATTCATCACTCAGAGTTGAATTGTGGGGTCCTTTATGCTCTCTGAACTTGGTGGAATAGAACAGAATAATAGAATGTAGAGAAGAGAAGAGAAGAGAAGAGAGAGGAGAGGAGAGGAGAGGAGAGGAGAGGAGAGGAGAGGAGAGGAGAGGGAGAGAGGAGAGAGAGAGAGGAGAGGAGAGGAGAGAGAGAGAGGAGAGAGAGAGGGAAGAGAGAGAGAAGAGAAGAGAAGAGAAGAGAGAGAAGAGAAGAGAAGAAGAGAAGAGAAGAGAAGAGAAGAGAAGAGAAGAGAATAATAGAATGGGGTAGGATGGGATGGGATGGGATGGGATAGTTCTTTATTGGCCAAGTATGATTGGACACATAAGAATAACAGAGTTGAAAGGGACCTTGGAGGTCTTCTAGTCCAACTCCCTGCTCAAGAATAAGCCCCCTTACCATTTCAGATAAATGGTCATCCCATCTTTTTTTGAAGCCTCCAGTGATGGAACACTCACAACTTCTGCATGGAGGAAAGCTATCCATTGGTTGGTTGTTCTCACTATTCAGACATTTATCCTCAATTCCATTGCTTCTCTCCTTGGTTAGATTCTATCCATTGTTTCTTGTCTTGCCCTTTGTTGCTTTGGAAAATAGTTTGACTCCCTCAACTTTGTAGGAGCCCCTCAAACACCCAAACTACGTAACACTACCCAAACTAATGTTACCTAGTTTGGATAATGAAACATCTAGGAGTAAACGACCAAGTTCACAGACCTCTAAGTACCCCACAATTCAGAATACCTCCAAAAGCATTATCCCCAATGAGTTATTGTTAAAGACATGTCATTGGGAAAAATTACACCAGCACAAAAAAACTGAAGAAAATGGCATAAATCAACTAACAGCTAACATTTACTCATGGGACAATAGACATTTTCTACACAAGGATTCTATTCTCCTACTGACACTCACTAGGCTCTGCCATAATTGACTTACCTCAAAATAAAGACAAAATTGATAAATATCAACTGCCCCTTCCAGTATGTTGATTGAAATCTTAGAAATAGACTAACACAAATAGAGTTGAATTGATCAATGACTAAACAAACACATCCACACAGTTTTTGTGGCACCAGTATGGTGTTCCACTGCTGTCATCTGGTAGTGTCTTCCTGCCATGTGGTCATAGCAATTGCACAAGAGCATGATGTATAAACTCAAAATATTGGCATTGGAATGACAGGTAGTTCTCAATGGACGGCCATAATTGAGTCCAAAATTTCACAAGAAAGTTGTGGAATGAGTTTATCCCCATTTTATGATCTTTCTTGCCACAACTGTTAAGTGGATCACTGCAGTTGTTACATTAATAACACTGATGTTAAGTGAATCTGCCTTCCTCCTCGACTTTGGTTGTCAGAAGGTCACAAAGGATGATCACACGACACTGGTACCATCATATATACATACCAGTTGCCAAGCACCCAAATTTTTGATAACATGACAGGGGTGGGATTCAAAAATCCCAACAGCCGGTTTGCTGCCCTGTTGCTGGGTGGGTGTGGCCATGGTGGGCGTGGCCTACCGGAACTTTCTGGAGGGCAATTTTTTACATTCCCAAGGGTCTCGAGGCTTCCCACAGGCCTCTGGGAGGGCGAAAACGGCCTCCCCCTGGGCTCTGGAGGCCCTTTGGAAGCCCGTTTCCAGATTTCCAGAAGGCCCAATTTCCCCTCCCAGAGCCTCCGCATGGACCCTGCACTTACCTCCATCAAAAATGGGCTGTGTGGAGACTCCTGGGAGGGGCAGGGTGGGGTGGGCGGGGCCAGCTGGTCGGTTGAAATACCGGTTTGGTGAACCAGATGAAAAACTTAACATCCAGTTTGTGCAAACCAGTCCGAACCAGTAGAATCCCAACCCTGTAACATGATCTTGGGGATCCTATAACACACGAATGTCAAATCCGCAGTGTCACGTTGCCATCACATTGCAGAGCTGGGGTGGGCATGGCTTGGACATCAAGCATCACCACCAGTTTGGCACCCTTGCTATAACAGTCATAAATGTGAAAAACAGTCATAAGTCACTTTTTTTAGTGGCATTGTAACTTCAAATGGTCACTAAACAAATATTTGTAAGTTGAAAAATAGCCATACTAAGGCAAACCAACATGAATTCTTTGATTCATCAAGGCCATCTGCAACAGACATTCCCCAACAGGGGAATGTCTGGAAGGAGGCAAAATCATTGAGTCACCCTCAAAGACAATGATTGACCCTATCCTTGTGTTCAAACATAATGTGTCTCAAGCAGTGTTCAAGTAATGTTCAAGTAGAATGTGTCTCAAGCAGACAGAAACATGTGTTTGACCTCAGGTGGCAAAATTGCTCAACACTGCTATGAGCAGTGTTTACCCAGATCTTAAGGAGTCCGTGATGTTCCCAGGCTAATCTCAGATAGCTTTTACTCTGGAGATACTGCTGATTGTATGTCTAAAAGCCAGTGGTTACATTATAGAATTATGGAGTACTATCGATTTATTGATTTATCTTTCTTTTTTTTTTTTAATGGTGTACTCTTCCTCTTTTTTTTTTTAAAAAAAATCCATATTAAATATGATAAATGCTGCATGGCAGGAGCGATCGCCAGAGGTTTAAAGATACAGTAAAGAGATTATACCTGGAAATCTGGGTGCAGGGGAGAATTTAATCCA
Organism: Notechis scutatus; assembly: GCF_049901735.1. Classification (NCBI taxonomy): domain Eukaryota; kingdom Metazoa; phylum Chordata; class Lepidosauria; order Squamata; family Elapidae; genus Notechis; species Notechis scutatus. Next base: position 104,619,941 of record NC_142013.1, read on the forward strand.
CTGCACCAAGCTGAATTTGCAGCAATTGGCTTAGAGTGCCATAGTCATTGGGAAATTGAAAACACAATTAGCTCTATTGGAAATTTGGGATCCAGTTTCCAAAAATGAAAAGACATCTGACTAATGTTGTCATAGGGCCAGGTTGAAATACAATATACACTTTCTATTGATCGTATAAAAAGGGCCAATAATCAATAGTTTTATCAGTCTAATACAATTTCTATTTTTATTGATGCAGACTCTAAAAAGAAGTTTTTTTCCCCTGGTTTACTGAATATATTTTGCTATTCAACATAGGCTGAGTATAAGGGGAACATTTGAGAAAATTACAATTCATCCACACTACAACTTAGATTCCAGGTTAGGCTTTAAATATCAAACACAGCAACAAGAAATACAATTATAATAAACATTTAATCCACAATGGGAAAGCTAGAAAAAGATGCTAATTCCAAGGAGGTGGGGAAGAATGGATTAGACAAGTAAATTGCTACCTTTGCTAAGACACTCAGTCATAAACCATTTGGAAGGACAAGAAGGGGTGAGTGGGTGGGAGAAGGTGGTCAGGGATGAATAGAATCTCTGGGAACGAAGGACAATATTAAGATAAATTCCATAACAATAACTGTTTAGAAAGAAATTGTGTTCATGAAAGATTGTATCTTCCTTCTTGCTCAACCACCATCGAGATTAGCTCCAAATCCACTTAACTATCACACTAACTTCATTAATGATCATTGCTCCACTTGCAGTCAAATACCCTATTTGTATGTATGCCTAAGCAGGGGGCTGGAGTAGAAGCCCTCCAAGGTTCCTTCCAACCCTATTATTATGTTTTGTACCAATAGAAGGGAATATTTGTAGCTCAGAGTTGAACTATGGGGTCCTTTGTACTCTCTCTAAGCTTGATTGTTTTCTTGCAAGCATTTCATCACTCCATTAAGCAAACATCATTCATGTACAGGGCATTCAAATGACTACTGTATAAAGCCACATTCTTTTGCATTGGTGATATTCCAATAGAAGAGGTTATGTGTAGTTTAGGGTTGAACTGTAGAGTTTGGTTGTTTTCTTGCAGACATTTCATTACCCATCTAGATATCATCAGGAGTATCACTCAGAGCTCAGAGAGCACAAAGGACATCACCAAGCATCTGTATTCTCTAATATGCATCACTATAAAAAGGAATTATATCTCCTCCCTTTTTGAGTTTGTCTTTTACCTTCTTCTCTGGTCTACCTTTAAAAATGATCTTATTGACAATGGAAGAACTGCAGTACTTCAGATCTTGTTTGAATGAGCATCACTCCAAGACCACATCTTCTGCTTCCCCATTTTCCATAAGCAGGGTCTGTTTTTCCCCTCTTTACAATTCAGAAGAATCCTTCCATCTTCTCTTTTTACCATTCACTGTTTTGCACAGCACTGCCTCTCCCGATGTCTGTTGTCATTTTCTGTTTGCTAATTTTGTACATAATTAAAGTGATGTTATAAAAATGCTATATGTTTCCAAGTCTCCTTTGATATGGAAACCAATGGTCTTTAAAAAGGAAACAAAAAAAAAAAAAAAGGCTAGTTCTGAAACTTCCTGCTAGTGAAATGGAGGAGGTCGAAGAATGGACCGAGAATAGCGCAACAAATTAGAGCTATATGGACATGCAAAGTAATTATAGAACATAATTTGCAGAACATTTAAATAAAGCCAAAGCTGTTAAAGAAGCCATTTGAGTTAGCTGTGAGCAGAAAGTGGAAACAATAAGAATACAAACAGTGTCAAGAGCACTTGATGTCTCATTCCTTAAAATGGCTACATCAAAACTGAAATCTGCAGTATTTAAGCATCTTTGGAAAGTTGGAGAACTCTGGGCTGTGAACTCTGTATGGTTCGATTCTTACTTAATTCTGTCAACAGATGGAAGGGAATACAGGTCAATCTTCTATTTTTAGTAAAACATTGCAGATAACAAGGAATGATAGAAGATAATGTTGATGGCTGACATTTTCATGGCCCATGATAGACTGAGAGAGAAAGGGAGAACTATGCAATTAGGACTATAAAGATAAGATGTAGGTCTATATCTTCAAGCCAATGGCTGTGAGAAACAAGCCTTCCGAGATCAGGCTTGTGATGCTGGGCAAAACTGACTTGGTTCTGAAGAGTTGGAAACTTTTTTTTTTTTTTTAAAGAAGAGATGTTTGTCTCCAGTCTCTACACAAGAATCCCATTTCTGCAGAGGGTAAATGCATGTTGATATTATCTCCTCAAACTTGTCTAGGGATATTCTCAGTCATCCAGGTCATGGTTGTCCCAAAGCTGCTTTTTCAAGAGGCAACTGGAAGAGGCAACCAGTCAGAGCTGAAGAAGCTTCTTGGATGAGAAGTGAAATGTCTTCAAAGAAGAAGAACAAGGAAGTCCAGCTGCCTCTTGAAAAAGCACCTCAAACTTGCATAACCAGTTGCTGAGTTAAAGGGCATTAGATGTGTGGTGTGAGCATAGGAGAGATGGAGAACCATACACAATGCTAAAAAGAAAGAAAAAAATCAAACATGTTTATGATTCTTTCCATCAGCAGATCAAACACGTCCCCAAAATAAGAGAAAATGTTATCATTATTTAAAGGTGAAAAATTAGACATTGCATTATCTGTCCTCCTCTCTCCTCTCCCTTCCCTCCTCCTTCTCCTTCTCCTCCTCATGCCACTCCTCCTCCTCCTCCACCTTTATTATGTGTTCCAAACAATCACAGTTTGGACAGATCCACAGACAGATCCACAGCTCACTGGGAGAGGTTGAATGATAGGGGTCTTCAATGACATAAATTAAGTCAGAAAGTAATAAGAAAATAGCACAGTTTATTGACCAGGCCATGCTTAACTGATCTTTAGCAGGGAAGGAGATTTCATCAATTGATTCTGATATTCTACAAAGCATTCAAGGACCAGATTAAATAATTATTTCACTTGGGTTCCTCTGGAAACATAGGAAAATGGCAGGATGAAATTAAAGGTAAAGGTTCCCCTCGCACATACATGATAGTCGTTTCCAGCTCTAGGGGGCAGTGCTCATCTCCGTTACAAACCCGAAGAGCCAACACTGTCCGAAGACGTCTCCATGGTCATGTGGCCGGCATGACTAAATGGCAAAAGTGCACGGAACTGTGTTACCTTCCCATCAAAGTGGTCCCTATTTTTCTACTTGCATTCTTTACATGCTTTTGAACTGCTAGGGTGGCAGAAGCTGGGACTGGTACCAGGAGCTCACTCCGTTATGTGGCACTAAGGATTTGAACTGTCGAATTGCTAACCGTTCTGTTCGACAAGCTCAGCGTCTTAGCCACTGAGCCACCGTGTCCCTTTTGTGAATGAAATTAGATGATCCTAATAGAGTGGGAAACATGAGAAAGAAGGCTAGAGAAACTATGGGTATTCCAGGCAGAGATCTACATCTTGCAAACCTTTCCCCACTAAGTTCATTGAGATGGGGAGATAGAAGAGATAAGTATAAAGGTAGACCAGTATTAACTGTAGACGAATGGAATCTATTATTACACATTATACTGGTGATGATACATCACAAACACAACAAGTTTTAAATTGTTGCCTGCCCATAACCCCTCTGTGAGGAGATTGGCCATTAAGAATTTAGATAGATAGATAGATAGATAGATAGATAGATAGATAGATAGATAGATAGATAGATAGACAGATAGATGTACTTTTTGACTTATGACCACAACTGAGCCCCAAATTTCAGTTGCTAATTGAGACATTTGTTAAGTGAATTTTGCCCCATTTTATGACTTTTCTTGCCACAGTTGCTAAGTGAATCCCTAGTTGTTAAGTTAGTAACACTGTTGTTAAATGAATCTGGCTTCTCCGTTGACCTTACTTGTCAGAAGGTCACAAAAAGTGATCACAAAAAGGGATCATGCCCCCAAGATACTACAACTGTCATAAATATGAGTCAGTTGCCAAGAGTTTGAATTTTGTTCAAGTGGCCATGGGGATGCTACAATGGTGGTAAGTGTGAAAAACAATCATGTCACATTTTTCAGTGGTGTTGTAACTTTGAACAGTCACTAAATGAAGTGTTGTAATTGAGGACGATATATATATATAGTGTGTGTGTGTGTTGCATGTTGTGTGTGTACACAAACAAATGTTTGTGGTTGATGCTGTTCTGTGGTAAATCCAATCAAAATGGCTTGGTGAGTTGCATTGTCCATGTATTTTTTAAAATGTCTGTAAGCTTCCTGGAGTCATACTCATGGTAAGATGGGCAATAAATATAAATAAATAAATAAATAAATAAATAAATATGCTGCAACAGAAAAAAAAAACTTAAGCATTCATTTGTGACCAAATCCTTGCCAATATTTCAACTCCAGGGTACAGAAACCTAGTTTTGCTGATAACGTTTATATTCATTCCTTTGCTTCCTTGGTCTTTGAAAACTCCACCCCTTCCTCCAATGCCCAGGTACCCCTCCAAAGTGTAAAAAGAAAATGTGAAAGCCATTCAAAATATATGTAAAGAGGGAGGGACACTAGAATAAAGAGGGGGGAAAAAGAAGACCAGAGAAGGTGGCCCCAAACAAATGGAAACTCAATTTCACGGAACATTATCTCTCTCAATTCTTTTCCTCTCAGTTTTCATTTTCATTAAAATCACAGGCAACCATAAATTAATAATTACTTCGGGTTGACTAAATGCAGGCCACAGCTTAGCTCTCTGTTTCTTCAGCTGCCCCTTCTTGTTCATGCTGGAAAAAATGTTAATCCACGTAATGGGGTTTGGTCCTTGTCATATAATTCTGGCGCGCAGTTTCACTGATCTATAATGGTCTGTTCTTATTAGCTAGTATTAACTTTATCTTTTGTTCAATCGAGCTTCACCGTTTCCCCAGACGGACGATAACTCTGCTAAAATATCCATTTAAAAATGTGTTATTCTTGATGTGCAGTGTTTTCTCATTGCTGAACAAGATTCTCTAACTGTATGCCGTATCGTCCCTTTCGTTTTATGTTTCAGGCTATCAAGCAGATGTTTACAAGTGTCTGCAGGCTTCCATGTGTCTTCTTCACCTTATATCATTTCATGGAGAAAGAAAAAATGGATGCATGTGGATTCTGGCCTTGATAGGTTGCCGCAAACATTCCCTTTTCTCCTCAGATGTATCTCAAGAAAATTTTGAGTAGTTCGGAGAACCAGAAAATACCCCTTCTGACTGGTCCTGCCCACATCTATTCTCTGCCTCCCATTGAGTCCCAGATGATTGTCTGGGTCTTCTTTTGTTGCCCTGCACAGGAGGACAGAGCTGGAAAGCAGGTTAGTGGGGTGGGGTAGGAATGGAGATTTTACAGTATCCTTCCCCTGGAGTCGGGTGGGATTGGAGAATTTACAGTATCTTTCCCCTGCCCTACCCACCAAGCTATGCCCACCAAGCCATGCAACGCTCACCAAGCCACACCCAAAGAACCGGCAGTAAGCATTTTTGAATCCCACCACTGATTGTCACATAATGGGTTCTAAGTACCAGGTAATATTTAACTAGCCAAGGGCCATTGCTTCATTGAAGAATTTCAATTGTGAGAATTTCAGCCATTGGACTGAGTTCTGATGAAAACCTAGCCTGTTTTTCTAAAAGACTTTTATCAGGGCCTGTGGGGGGTGGGGGGAGTTGATAACTGTATATTTTACTGTAGGAGATGAAAACCTGGAGGTAGCTATCATCATTCATGATATGGGGCCATATTCATCTTCTCCCATTGCAACTTCTGTCTTTAACAGCTGCCTGCTCCAAGGACCATCACTCCTCCTGCTTAGATTTCCTAACATAATTTGAACTCTCACTTTGGAAGAGTGGCTGAGTCCCCAGCCTGTTCTGAAACTTAATCTTCTCTGATTGCACGCTGTAAACTAAAGAGGTTTGGCCTTATAACTTTGCTTTATGTTTATACATCAGCTGCTCGGAAAGCCATTTATTGCTCCAAATCTATCAGCTTGAAGGTCAGGCTTTTATAGACCTTTGATGGCATGACTTTCTTCCAATGTTGCAAGATGTAGGAAGCGATAGGGAAGGCCACGTTTCCTTGGGGAGGCCCGTAACAAATGACAGGGAGCGCCGTATGACATTTTTTGTCTCTTGCAATGTAACAATCTAATCTCCACCGTAACCATGATGTGCCCGATTACTTTCTCATCTGATGCAATGCTTAGTTTTTCATTTAACGTCCCCCATAAGAACATGCACACATTACAGAGATTTAAATCCTGTGTCACCTGGGTAGACACCTGCAGTCTGTTTTTTGTATGTTTCTGTATTTATCCCATTTTTTTTTTCAAGAGGCAACTGGACTTTCTTGTTTGTCTTTGAAGACATTTTGCTTCTCATCCAAGAAGCTTCTTTGGCTCTGATTGGATGGTGGAGAATGGAATGATTTGCATTCCTTGCAAAGAAGCCTCCAAGTTGCCTCAGTGACTCTCAGAATGAGTGCTAATGACCAGCTGTCTGCAAGCAGGATAAATTCTTCCATTCCCCATCATCCAGTCAGATCTAAAGAAGCTTCTTGGGTGAGAAGCGAAACATCTTCAAAGAAAAAAGTTGCCTTTTGAAAAAAAAGCATATTTGGCAGAACCATGATCTAGATGACTGAGAATCTCCATAAACTTTCTGTATTTATTATATTTCATTGGCAAAAATAGAACCTCTGTCTGTTATTATTTTTCGCCCTTTATTTAAAAAGTATTGTAAGGACAAGATATTTCAGTGTTTTACAGGAATCCCTGTAGACTTTATTAAGCTAATTGTTGCTGATCAATTTGCTTTGTTTCAAGGCCATTGACCCAGCACTTTCTGAAGACATTCCCACCAAAGTGGTAGCTATTTATCCACTCGCATTTGCTTGGTTGGCAGGAGCTGATGTGAGAATGGGAGCTCACTCCATCACATGGCATTCGGGTCTCTGATTGGCCTGCCAGCTTTCCAGTTGACAAACCCAGCAACTTGCCGTGTTTTGAAGAGAAATAAAAGTACAGAAACATGGCTACACACCACTCCCAAGGTAAATAGCAATAGCACTTATGATGCTTTACTGCCCTTTCTGAATGGTTTACAGAGTCAGCATGTCACCTCCAACAATCTGGGTCCTCATTCCATCCTCGGAAGGATGGAAGGCTGAGCCAGTGAGACTCAAACTGCCAAAATACAGGCAGATGGCAGTCAGCAGAAGTAGCTTGCAGTACTGTATTCTAACCACTGTGCCACCACAGCTCTTAACATCAACCCCTTGACACACACAGCTGCTGTAGCTTAGGAGAAAAAGAAAGCTCAATTAAAACACAAATATTTTCTGTTCATCTTATAAGACCCCACTCTAGTAGGGATCTTGCAGAGACAGTGGGGGATATTTGAGCAGGTATTATTAGGATGTGAGGAAGCCGTTACTTTAAAGGATGGAAGACCCTTAATAGGGAGTCTTGAAATTGGAGTTAAGTCAAGTTTCCAAACCAGGTTTGTCAATCTTTGAGACCCAAAGAAATAAACTGAGCAATAGTTGGGATGGAAGAAATAATCAATCCAACACTTTTAAGGGGGACAGTAATTAGTGTGCATTGGAGGCTGGTGAAATTATTATTATCAGCTCAGTAGTAAATGCCACACTAGACAGTGTAATTGTATTGTGAAGGTATTCTCAAGTATTGCAGTTTATTTATTTATTAATTACATGCCACCCATCTCAGTGATAAGGCAGTTCTGATTATACCGAATTACTCAAATATCAGGAACATCTGCAGAATACGGTAGAAAAAGCCAAAATGACAATGACTGCTGAATTTACCATGGATGCAGTCATATTTGCAGGTCTGTAAGGAGAGAAATGGTTCTTTCTGAAAAAGCTCTTATTCCATTAGCAATAGCAGCAGCAATAGCACTTAAATTTATATACCACTTTATGGTGCTTAACAGCCCTCTCCAAGTGGTTTATAGAATTCGCATATTGCCCCCCAACAATCTGGGTCCTCATTTTAGGCTGGAAGGCTGAGTCAACCTTGAGCCGGTCAGGATTGAACTGCTGGCAGTTGTCAGCTTGCAATACTGCATTCTAACCACTGTGCTACCATGGGTCTTCATTAAAAGAAGGTATTACTGTAGTACCCAAAGAAGGTCATGTCCTGTGCTCTCTTATCTAAAAGATGGAATAATGTTATTATGGTACTGGAAGACGAAATCCAGTAGAGTGTTAGGAAATTTGGACCAAGGAAATTTTGACCTAGAGAACTAGTGAGTTCCTTTCCTTGAATGATTTCAAGCATGTCTCTTGGATGCTTTAACTGGGATTTCTTCATTCAGAAAGATGTTAGATTGTAAGTCCTCAATGGCTCATTCCAACATTATGTAAGTCACATAAACTGTTCACTGAATTACCTTGTTGAATCCTACAACCAGGAAATCTGGATTCCCACAACCAACTAAGCTATTAACACCAGTTAAGCTGAACGGATTGTGTGAATGGGGCCAGTAGGTCTTTAGCTGGCCTAATTAAGAATAACCTTTATCTCTGGGATACTATGAAGTGTTAGTAGTACACACTTGAGTGTTGTTGACTTATAGTTCAGAATCAAGCCCAAGCCCAATGGTGATCATGGAACCAGTGAGTTCACAAAAATTATGGAAAACATTTTGTTTTTGTTTTATAATTGAAATTCAGTGCATTAATTGAAAATGACTGATTCATTTCAGAATATCATTAAGTTGTCATAGGCCTTAGGTGTTTTGTTTTGTTTTTTGAGTTAAAAATATCTCTCCTCTTCAAGTATATATGAAGAGAACAAAGTCAGAACCTGTCAAATTAACAGCTTCTCACCATTTATCCTTGTACTCACATATTTTTTTAAAAATGAAAATGGTTAATAATACTAACAAACTCAATTTTTAATGACTAAGGCAATCGTGATATGGCCCTGAATGAATAAATCTTGGGGTGTGTGTGTGTGTTCTTGATCAGTTTGCATACAATTTAAAGACTCTTTACAGGGAGAAGAAGTTTTAAAATTCGGGGGGAACCTTATGAAACTACAACTGAAGTTGATGGAATGAGACCAGGGGTGGGCTTCAAATTTTTTAGCAAGGGGCTCTCTGCCCTAATGACTAGGTGGGCGTGGCTGGGTGGTCATGTGGCTGAGTAGGCATGGCCATCTTGATGTCGCTTCTTTGCCCTAATTACCTAAAAAAAAAAAAGCTATATACCAAAAAATTGTTAATTATTTCATGCATTTAATACTTAAATAAAAGACTGGGTGAAACCAGGCTTAATAGCAATGACTGTGAGAGCTATCTTGGAGTCTTCATGGACTTTCTAGTGAGTTATGTGATTCTTGTTATTTGGGAATTAATCCCCTTGGAGGCTAGTGGCTATGTTATCTGATTTTCTCAATGGCTTTCCCTTGAAAGCGCTGAGTGGATTGTTTATCTAGCTTGAAACACTTTTATGAGGTGTGAAATGCTCTTGGCTGAATGCCCAGAAGTTCAATTAAGCCTATTAAGATCTTCCCCTTGCTGCTTGTCTTTCTGAGGTTATTGGGGGCTCTCTGAGCCCTGCAAAGTCTTAGATAGGGGCTCTCCCAAGCCCCTGCAAACCCGCAGCAGCCCACCCCTGAATGGGACCCAGCACTTCCCAAGACAGAGATGACCTTATACAAACTTATCACAACTGTTCAAGAGCCAAAGTAGCACTCTGAATTAAAACATCTGTAAATTTGGAAAGGGGAAGATAAGAATTTTGAGAAAATGTAAATGTCCTTGGCATTTTTACACAGGGGTGTGCAATCAACCACTCTGTGAGGGATTGCACTCTTGCCCACAATAACAATTCAAGTCTAGCACAACCATGCTTGGCTACATTTAGCTAAGAAAGGAAATTAGGTTAAAGTCTCTCAATATTTGCAGTTTACTGCATGGTAATTTATTTCATTTTTAGGGTCTACCATCAACACCGTTAACCACAGTGTAATTGTCTCCTGTAAAAAGCAGATTCCCACTAGCATTTTGCAGGATTCTAACAGAGAGTTTAGCATTCCTATTATTGGCCTAACCAGAAGGAACCTTCATTATGTTCCCAGCCAAAAACAACCTTGACTCCCTAATATCTATCTGCTCAGCATATGTGTTCAAACTCATGTATTTTCTGAATAAAAGTATCCCTCTTGTCTTCATTATGTGTATTTCCCCATGAATATAATGGCCTTTTAAACATGGCTGTATAATATGGACTGCAGAATTCCAGTAGAACAGAAGATGGCAGCAAAGTACAGGAAAGGTTGGTTCTTTGTTGCCATCTTGTGGCTGCTCAGATATTTATGGTTTATATTTAATTTGAGTTGTTGCATTCCATGGCTAAATGTGGGTGCTTCCATCACCTGCCGTATGTAATATGGCCTGCCCCAGGCACCAAAGAGATTATTCATGTTTTGTTTGTCTGCCAACTCTATGACCCTCTTAAACTTAAATACTTAACATTATTACCTGAAAGAACAAACCTCTGGGATCTGAATGACAGAGTGTCCTATTTCCTGTAAAGGTGTTGTATTGATCTGAATGTTAATTCTTGTGTATTTATTTACTACTGTAATTTCTTTTATCTATTTATCTACCTGGAATTAAAACCTGTATTTTATTTTTTATATGATTGTAAGAATTCTTTCTCTCTTTCTTCGCAACCTTCTGTCTATCTATCTATCTATCTATCTATCTATCTATCTATCTATCTATCTATCTATCTATCTATCTATCTATCTATCTCTAATCTATCACATATAATATCCATTGTAATTTTCTATTTGATTTCAATTGGGCTTAAATATTACTCTATTCCTCCCCCTCTTTGGACTGAGCCCAATGCATTTAGTCACTAAACCCCAGGAAAATATTATCTTAGCTGGGGCCAACAACAACTGCAGTTTGAATCAGGACTTCACCTCAAGTGATTTATCAATCTTAATATGATCTTTTATTCCCAGGCAGTCAATACTTGGAGGAGTTTGCTGCAATAAGTTTAAACATTATTCTCCCCCAGAAACAAAAAGTCTCACCATTGGATATCTTAGACTCAGGTAGAATTGTATTCTTTACTGAAATATTTACAAGCAGGATAGATGATATATGATGATAGAGGTAGATACAGTAGGTAGGTAGATAGATAGATGATAGATAGATGATAGATAAATAGATAGATAGATAGATAGATAGATAGATAGATAGATAGATAGATAGATAGATAGATAGATAGATAGATAGATAGATGATACACAGACATAGGTAGGTAGGTAGATAGATGGATGGATGGATGGATGGATGGATGGATGGATGGATGGATGGATGGATGGATAGACAGACACAGGTAGATAGATAGATGATAGATTATAGACAGACAGACGTAGGTAGATAGATGATAGGCAGATAGATGACAGACATAGGTAGATAGATAGATGATAGATAGATAGATAGATAGATAGATAGATAGATAGATAGATAGATAGATAGATAGATAGATATAGAGACAGAGAGACAGAGAGACAGACAGAGATAGAGAGAGAGAGAGATACAGATACAGATAGATGATAGTTAAAGTTCTATCATTCTAGATATATTCTTATAAATGACAAATACTGCAGACGTTAAATGGACAATTTCTTTTGAAACCTGTTTAGGAAGAATGGGTTTTGCCATTTGTCAAAGCCACAGCTTCAGTTATGGTTTCAAGTTTTTTAAAAAATAAACCTTTGATCAGGGAAAGCTCCATTTTCTATTTCCCATGCTCTGCTTGAGTCTAATTTTTAGCCATTATTGTATACCTAAATTCTGAACTTAAATGAGGCTCTCCGTCAAAATTGAATTTGGCTGCTACAGTCATACACTCTTATTGTCCTCTACATGCTTCTTTGGGATTTTAATCTGATTGTAGCCTTAAGAGAAACAGTACCAGAATTTTGCGAAATACTGAGATAAATGTATTAATAAGGTTTCCAATAAAGCACCTGCCTCTTTGACTAAGATCATATGATTGCCTATCTCCATTACCTTAATAATGTTCCAAAAGCAGGAAATGCATTTCATCAATAGCTAGAATGCCATGCATTAAGCAAATTGCATTAAACAACATGAGGAAACTTGTTCCACATACTTTATTCCATGCTGGTCTTTTGGTTTGCTCTCACCAGCTTGACCTTGTCTGGTTTATCTGGCTTTTGGAAGACTTATCAGAAGGCATACAATTAAAATTCAATTTCTACTACAACACTATTGTCATAGTGCAGCTAAGCACAATTGGCCATTTGGCTTGCTCTTGTTGCTTTTTGAGCTATTCTTCTTCTTCTTCTTCTTCTTCTTCTTCTTCTTCTTCTTCTTCTTCTTCTTCTTCTTCTTCTTCTTCTTCTTCTTCTTCTTCTTCTTCTTCTTCTTCTTCTTCTTCTTCTTCTTCTTCTTCTTCTTCTTCCTCCTCCTCCTCCTCCTCCTCCTCCTCCTCCTCGTTCTTCTTCTTCTGCCTCCTGCCTTTCTTTTTCCTCCTCTTCCCCCTATTTCTCCTCTTCCTCCTGCTTCTTTCCTTGTCCTCTTCCTCCTCCTCCCTCGATCTTTGTTTTCATTTTCTTCTCATTCACCAGTTGACAACATTCAATTGTATTCTTTTTTTATCCAGCCAAGTGAGTTAAGGCTGAGAGTAAGGATAGGATTATCAATGGATTGTTGACAGTTACCTCTGTAAATTGATGTCCTCATCCCATCTTTATGACAAAGATACTGCATCTATCACTGATGTCCATGGTTGTCCAAAACCTTTGGGTTTTAATACTTTACTGTATTTTAATGTCCATGGTATATAATGTCCCATAATGTCCTGCAACAATATCTTCAGTCTTGGCAACTTTAAGGTGTGTAGACCTTAATTCCCAGAATTAAAAGGAGTCTTAAAGTTGCCTAGTTGAGAAACACTATCTATGGCCTATCAGGAACAGAAGCTACTTGTTAAATAAAACCATAACATGCATCACAATCTCTCTAATAGCTACATAATTTAGTGGAAACTTCTGGATGGAAATGGGAATGTCTGGCACATTTCTGGAGAAGCATATGTCACTAATCATCAACACAGAATATTCATAAATATTCCAGCTGTTCAGGAAATACAATTGGCAAAGTGTGTCGATTTGGTGAGGGAAGAGAAAGCTGTCAATTAGCTGTGATTAAAACCCCAAATGGACATTAAAAACAAAAGGAGATTTGTGGGACAAAGAAGTGAGCAGAACCCAGATGAGAAGGATTAAAAGAAACAAAGTTTTGAGATACAAAGAGAAGGAAGAAGCGGGGGGAGGAGGAGGAGGCATCAGAATTGACTTGGGAGATGAGAGCAATTTCATAACATGATCTAGATGAACATACAATTCATCACTTGCAGGCTTGTTGCTACAGAATATCACAGAAATGAGTTATATATGACTTGGTGACACATAATGTTCACTTCACATAAGTTACTTCCTTTATCAGTAACTTTTGCATAAAGTAATCATGTGATTTTGATTCATATATGAGCTAGAAAAGAAGTGCAAAATAGTTATTTTAAAAACCTACAGATATTTGCCAGGTCCTAAAGAATTTCACTGAACGTTAGTAAATAATTGTTATTTATTTCCATTTACACGAAAGCTAACATAATCAAGATTATTCTTTGTAAGTATTGAGAGCTAGCAGCTTGGACAACCTGATTGTAAACCTGAAGTCTGAAGTCTTAGGGAAGCTCAAATCAAAATCTTTATTAAGACATTGCCCAACATAACCCGCGGAAGCTGTAATTCTACCAAAGTAAGCCTCCTTAGGAGGCATGATGGCCTAGTGGTCAAGATATTTGGATGTTGATTGGAAGGTTGTTAGTTCAAGACCCAAGACTTCAGGACAGGATGAGCTCCTGCCCTTGCCCAGCTCCCACCAACCTGGCAGTTCAAAAACATGCAAAATGCAAGTAGATAAATGGGTACCACTTCAGTGGGAAGTTAACAGCATTCCAGGCATGTTCGCATATTGTCAAGCTAAACACGTGATCACAGGAGCATCTTTGGACAATGCTGGCTCCTCAGCTAAGAAAAGGAGATAACCACCATCCCCTTGAGTCATACATGATCAGACAAGGGAAATCTTTATCTGTTGTGGCCTGCCAGTGGCCAGCGGAGCTGGTGGCAGACTCAGACAGTGAGAAGGTTGGGGAGAAACATGGGCCAGTCCTGGAGTCTGGGAAAGGCTCTGACGAGTGCTCTGCATCGGAGGCAGAGATGGGGTCAGGGCTGTCTGACAGTTATTAGCTGCCTTCAGAGTTGGAGATCAGCGGGGCAGAAGAACAACTGGAGCCTGTTCCCAGTGTGCTCAAGTGCAGAGCTGCCAGGAGAAGGGAACAGCTAAGGAACAAGGGTTGACTTGGGAGTGAGGGTACAGGTATATGGTAAATGGCCCCTCCTATAGGGAATAATGAGGAGAAAAAGGGCAGTGGTGTTTGCAGGAGACAATTAGTTCAATTCATTAGGGTGAAGATCTATTCCTAACTTCTTGCCAAGTAATTGCTGCTACATACAGCATGGGATTTGGAAGATATCAGTCTGGCAACTCTCAAGCCTGATAAAGGTCTGTAGTTGTGAAATCTCATGAAAGACTGTTTGCCGGGACTTTGCTGGAGAGGAATTCCCTTTAACCTAAATAAAAGGGGTTTTATTGGGATGAGGAGTCTGCTTCATAAGCTTGGGAAACCTAGGTCAGAACATTACCTTTACTTAAGTCAAGGGTCCCCAACTCCTGGTCCATGGACTGTCAACGGTCTCAACATGCCAACAATTGCTCTGCACCAACAAGCAAAACCCCATCCACAGGATTCAGGCAGCATGCAAAACCATGCCCCCTCTGGTCCGTGGAAAAATCCTTTTGCATGGAACCCATCCCTGATGCCCAAAAGGTTGTGGGCCGCTGCCTTAAGACTTCTGAATCAATGTAAATTATTAAATGGGGAGGGATTGTACCTTATGGCTTCCATTGTGTGAATTTTTTGCATCTATATACTGTATTTGCCCTAGGTCAGTGATGGCTAACCTTTTTGGCACTGAGTGCCCAAAACGCATGCACATCCCCAAAATGCAATGCACCGCCATGCATGTGTGTGCATCCCTGCACATGTGCCAGGCCCCCACGCATGCATGTGCATCCCCGCACATGCTCACTAGAGACCAAAAGACCAGCTGGCCTCTGGGAGGCATGCACATGCATGCAATGCAGAGCTGAGCTAGGGCTCTGCATGCCACCTCTGGCATGCATGCCATAGGTTTGCCATCATGGCCCTTAGGTGGTGCACACATCTATATTGAAGTCCTTTCAATTAGCATGAGTTAATCGTCCTTTAACACGGAAGATGCTGTACAAAAATTATAAGTGAAAAGTATTGCAAATTTTTTTAAAAAGAGAGACTTTACTTCAAATCCAACCGTTTTGGAATGTGCTTGTATCTCCAGATGCCAAGGAGAGAAACAAATGGGGCTCAAATGTTTAAATCCTCTAAAGACATGGAGAATAGTACGTTTACTTGATGACAGCTCCAGCAGTTTATATCAGCTTGACAGTGAAAGGACACTCTAATTCCATTTGTAATAACCAAGGGAATGACACTCTGAACATGTCATGTTCTAGAAACACGTTAATTACAAGGCTTGCTGTGGTATGTTCAATTTGATCAGCACCACTAGCCTTTTCATCTCATTTTTTTCTGTGAGTGTTGTAAGGCTCAAAGTACATAGGATGTTAATCCTGTGTAGTTTCTCTCCTGATACTCTCTCTCTCTCTCTCTCTCTCTCTCTCCCTCTCCCCCTCCCTCTCCCCCTCCCTCTCCCTCTCCCTCTCTCTCCCCCTCCCACTCTCCAGTATTTAGATCCAAAGCCACCAGCCAGGTTTCAATCTTCAGAGGGGAATCGATCCTGGAAAGGAAAGAAAAAACCCTAGTATTACACTGAAAAGATTGAAAGCATTAGGATGACGGTGAAATTTGAGGCTGAAGGAACAGCAATATTTGTGTGTCTTTGGCCTCTATCTTGAATCTTGAGAGCCTCTTTGATTGCAATGGATATCAAGGCAATACCTAAAGAGGCATTCAGACGGACAGACAAAGAGACAAATGGTTCTGCCAAGGCATGGTAATGTCCTGATAGAGGTGATATAAGTTACCTAAATGTGGAATTTAGTCTTCACAGAATTGCTGAGATATATGCATCTTTTTGCACAGAGTGGCAGATATACCTTAGAACAGAGGTCTCCAAACTTGGCAGCTTTAAGACTTGTGGACTTCAACTCCCAGCTGGCTGGAGAATTCTGGGAGTTGAAGTCCACAAGTTTTAAAGTTGCCAAGTTTGGGGACCCCTGCCTTCTTAAGGATTCTGCCATCGAACTATAGAATCAATTGTATCACTTGCCAGATCTATAGATTAGTGGCTAAAGCTGGCTGCCTCGCACCTCCAACTTATCTTTTCTCATGGAGATTGCAGCAAGATTGTAGGACCCAACATTCCCAATGTTAATCTTGCAAGAAAGTTACAGTCAGCTCCTATAGATAGGATTGGAGAGGACTGTCATCTTACCTTTCTTGGAGCAGCCTCCTGATTTGCTTGAGTGCGATCCCACAAATATCATGACTATGACTGAAATCTTACTACTCTAGTGTTGCTCTTTGAGATAACAAACTTTAGCTTCCTGACCTATTCATTTTGATGTAAAGAATGGGTGGAAAATCTTTTTTGCCCTTAAAGGCCATGATGAAGGGTTGGGCTGGGGTTCTGGTGTGTGTAGGACCATTATTTATTTAGAAAATTTACATAGCTGCCTACTCGCTTATTGAAAAATTGAAAAAAAAAATGCTTGGATACTTCTGATTCCATTCCTTCCATCCCCACTCCCATGTGGAGAACATAGTGACAAAGAAAACAATGTATGGAAGAAATCACTAAATTGAAAAAAAAAATGCTTGGGTGCTTTTCTTGACTAACTTCCTAAAGAAATTACGTGAACTTTGCTCAAACTTGAGCAACAAACAAAAAACAATCCTTAGTGATTCTTCCAAGCTGAGTTATTTTATTGTTTCATAACTACAGACAAAATCTGGTCAAACTGAGCATTCTACTATCTACATTATCATATACTAGCTGGATACCCATGATGACACTATGTGATTGGGCTATGCAGGAGAAATCCGGTTCACAACTCATTGGCTCAGTGGTGGTCGGTGATTGAAACACATAAGGGAATATTGCTCCTACCGCCTTGAGTCCAGAAGCAGTTCCATAGATGGAAAGTGTAGACATTTTGGTGAGGTACCGACATTTATTACTGTAAGGATGCCCAGACTACTCCTGAGTGAAGGACTGGAACATCTGCCAGTTTGAACTGAGGTAACGGAATGTGAGGCAACTGGCAGTTGGAACAGACTTTTTTTCAGGTGGGGAGGGGGAGTAGAACTCCTTAGCATCAGAGCGTGTTAATTACTGTATTAAGAAATAGTAATAATATTAAGAAATTGTCATTTTGAAAAAATCCTTTCTTAATGAGCACCTAAAAGTCAAGAGGAACATACGTGACAAATTTCAAATTTGTAGGCTTTACAGTTCTGGAGATTTCGTGATGAGTGAGTGGTACTTGGCTTTTATATATATAGATTCCATGAACTATTCAGGAGGAGCTGTCTTCGCCCTCTTTCTCCCATGCAAAATATCCAGACTGAGTTGCCTCTTCCTTCTCTACAATGAACCCCCTCCCTCATGAGAATCCAGCTCCTTACTACATTCCAACACATCAAATGATCCCTAGAACCTGCATGAACAAAACTGATATCTATCCAAAACTTTCAATACTTTTATTTTCATTGGGTAGAGCCCTTTATAAAATAGCATTTTTAAAATTTAGTTAAATAACTCTATGTTATTAAAAATAAATCTATAAAAATAAATTCACTTGCCATATAATAAATAGCAATTAATTAGTTAATATCAATTAAATACTAAAAATATTAATTTACATTTAACATCTAAGTACAGTCGTTTCCTATAGCTAGCTTATTAAATGCTAATTAAATTCCTAAACATTCTTACAAGTTTAATGCATTAATAATAGGAACCTAAGTACACACTAACTATATCTGCATGTCTCAGTTCATTATGAGGCAACGAGATTTATCTCTTTTGCTCTAATTAAATATACTAAGCAAACCTCAGTAACTTTTCTCAACACATACCATAACTGTTTTATTAATTTCAAATTAAATGCCTATTTAAATCTGCTAATCTATTGCTGCCCTAGATAGATTTCTAAGGGATTCCTGTCCTTCACCAGAACAAAGGTGACTATAAACATCCTGCATCCAATGTGTGTGTGTGTGTGTGTGTGTGTGTGTGTGTGTGTGTGTTTGTGTATTCTCTATCCTTTCTGATGTTTTTTCTCAATTCCCCCTGTTTTTAAATCTCAGGAGCATATACCATAAACACAGCAAGAACTGTCAGCCCCATCCTTATAAAAGTTAGCTAGTGGGGGCCTGGAGAGAAGCTACATTTCATTTGTTTTACTTACATTTAAATAAAATCAATATTGTTCATATAAAGGTAAAGATTTCCCCTATCCAGTTGTGTCCAACTCTAGGGGCAGTGTTTATCTCTGGTTTTTAGCCAAGGGAGCCGTGGTCACAAGACACTTCTGCAATCCTGTGGTCAGCATGACTATATGTCGAAGTGCATGGAATGCTGTTATCTTCCCACCAAAATGGTACCTATTTATCTACTTGCATTTTTACATGCTTTCGGAGTATAAAGGCAGGAGCTGGGACAAAAATGGGAGCTGATCCTGTTGTGTGGTGTTTGGGTCTCAAATCTGAACTGTTCGCCTTCCAGCTGACAAGGTCAGTGTCTTTAACCACTGAGCCATCATGCCCCCATTGTTCATATAATGACTCTCATTAAAAGTTTGCATTAAAAGTCCCCTTCTGCTAAAATTCAGTTAGGTAGTTTCAGCAGATAAGTGCTGTAATACTTTCTCTGCAGTTTTATAACATCCCCTTTCAGAGGCAGCAGGAATAATAGTTGTAATTGTTTTTTCTGTCCAGCACACATGTTTACTTAACATTTTTTATCATAACCCCACTTACCCTTGGAGTCTGTTTTAAGGCAACAAAAATAATACACTAAAGAATTCTTTAAGCCTTGCCATAATCTAAATCTTGCTTAGATTATTGGCTATTTTTCTTGTTAGTGAGTAGCCTCCAGCATTTGCCTTAGAGATAATAGATGGTCTGAAGAGGAGAAAGGAGAATTCCTATTGCTTGCAAAATGTTGTCCTTTCTTTCCATCTTCTCCTCTTGATTCCTAATTGAATTCAAGTTATAGGGTGGAAGTGTATACAGGATACCAGTACCTAGCGGCCAACCCTTCTTTTGACACTGATGGGTCAGATTTGAGCTATCATAAAGCCTTGCTGAATGCAGAGTTAGACCTTGAAGAAATTGAGAACCTGGGTCCCATATTTTATGACTGTATTTTGTGTCCCCCTTAAAACATCTTTAGAACCTTAGGACTTCTTTAGAACTTCAGATTACATTCATGCCACACTTTCTTCTTTATACCATTTTCATTTGCAGCTGAAGGAACCATTCTGTGAACTAATACACCACAGGTTGTTGCCCTGTCCTTTTTACAAATTACCCAATCAAAATGTCCAGATTGATTCAAAAAGCATTCTTATTAACTCCAAGCCTTCAGGATTTTAAGCAGATGACCTCAGCCAAAGCAAAGGCTCCACAAAGCTATTTCTTTGTAGTGCCTGCCAAGGTACGTGGCATGTTCCAAGTTTGTGTCTTTCTATGATTTCTTGGAAGAGAGAAGAAAATGTCCTGCAGGTTGCATAGATCAAGATGATTTAGTATTGTGCAACTTTGCATGTCATGATGTGGCTGTCATAAAGATTGGAGCCCACTGAGTAGCTAGAAATGTACATTAGCTATTAACCTTCCCCAGCTGATCAACTTTATTCTGCAGCCTTCCCTCAGAACCATTAGAATACCCTGAAGAAATAACTTTCCAATTAAAAAGGATCTCAGAGAACAAAGCCATTTTATCTCTGACTCCTGGTGTTCTTTATTCCAATAATTTAAATTGGAATTGATTTTTCAATTTAGCCGTTGACTTGCTATGGACACACAGCTGAAAAGGCTGAATGGAACCATGGAACTGAAATATTTGTCTTTGTGATGCACTTCTCATAAATTCACACAGGCTTTGCAGGCGTTTGGTCTCCTAACACCACCCCTTAATGCATATTCTTCCTGCTGCCTTCAGAAACAGCATTTTAGCCCAGCAGGGCAAAACTGAAGAACCACATCCACCCTGATCCTGCACTCCATTCTCCATAGATCCAGTTAATTGTGACATCAAAAGAAAATGAAGTGAATAGATTCAGAAGACCTCAAGTGAAAAAGTTCCTTCTTGGACACTGAAAACACCTATAACTTATTCTCTTTCTTTATTAGAAGGTGTAGTGGGAGGAGGAGGAGGAGGAAAATGAGGAGGAGGAGGAAAAAGAAAGCATTGTGTTTCTCTACCACACATTTTTTTCCCTGCTCTATCACCAGGAGGCTTGTTTTCAACATCACAATTATTTTATTGCACTAGTGAACAATTTTTGTGCTAAGTACTCCCAGGTTTTACAGAAACTCCATCACATTTTTAAGTTTACGCTGTTGAACCTTTGGGATTTAAGTTGATATTATTAAGTAAACTTAATCAGTTGGTACAAAAATGACCTTGCTTAATTTGTAATTGCCCAAGATGTTAAAAAAGACAAACACCATTTTTCCCAAAAATCCTTCTGTCTGTAATACTTCAGAGTTTGGCTCAAAGAGTTTGGCTCGAAGTTTGGAATCTCAAGGGTGAACAGATGCTAAAGCTCTAAAGGGTGCATCAGAACTTCAAGAAAAAGGGAATAGAAAAAAATAGGATATAAATGGTTATACTGAAATAGAGAATTTTCTGTGGTAAATTTCAATGTATTCCCATTGAAGTATGCTTGCTTAGTTTTCACTGTAAATAATCTATAAAAACCACAACAAATATATTCATAAGCAATGAACAGGCAGAAAACTTTCTCCTTCCATAACATATATGCATATCTTCTAGAGGGACTAGTCCCTCTAGAAAATATTTCTAATATTTTAGATGAACAATCCTATTCTGCCCTTGATAATAGGTTTGAAAATAATTAAATCCAAATCTTATGGTTTGGAAATAAGACATGCGTGGCATCTCTTAATTTTTAGCATCTGACTGATCTAATCAGATTTTCAAAAAGTTGGGAGGAGGGAAACGTATCCCAAATTGTATTTGATGACCACTGGGATATGCAAATGTCTGAAAGAATCCTTTACAATTGCTTTCTTACTTTGCCACATGTTGTAATTTATTTGCAAAAGATTGGAAGGAGTCAGAATGGTGCAATTAGTCAATGCCAATTGCCAACAGGCCAGTGTTGAATTTTATCAGGGATCAGAAGTAGATAAAGTTATCCAGTAGTCCCATTGTTCTTCTGACTACTGTAGTCTGTAACACAAAGTGATCAGAGCAAAAAAGCTGCATTATTACTGGACATTCTTCTGAGTCCCATCCAGCTTCACTGAAACCCTAAAGTTACGTCCCTCCCAGGAAGACCCAAAATTGCCAAAAAGCTATGTCAAGATGCTGTTCTGACCTAGGCTTCTCAAGATCATGAAGCAGATTCCTCATCCTGATAAAACCCTTTTATTTAGGTTAAAGGGAATTCCTCTCCAGTAAAGTCCTGGCAAACAGTCTTTCATGACATTTCACAACTACAGACCTTTATCAGGCTTGGAGAGTTGCCAGGCTGATATCTTCCAAATGCCATGCTGTATGTGGCAGCAATTACTTGGCAAGAAGTCAGGAAGGCATCTTCACTCTAATGAATTGAACTAATTATCTCCTGCAAACACCACTCCTCTTTTGCTCCTCTTTATTCCCTATGGGAAGGGCCATTTACCATATACCTGCACCCTCACTCCCAAGTCAACCCTTGTTCCTTAGCTGTTCCCTTCTCCTGGCAGCTCTGCACTTGAGCACACTGGGAACAGGCTCCAGCTGTTCTTCTGCCCCACTGATCTCCAATTCTGAAGGCAGCTGATAACTGTAGGAAGGCCCTGGCCCCAAAGCAGAACACTCATCAGAGCCTTCCCCAGACTTCAGGACTGGCCCATGTTCCTCCCCAACCTCCTCACTGTCTGAGTCTGCTGTCAGCTCTGCTGGCTACTGTCAGGCCACAACAGGTGCCTGGCTGCCTGGAAAACAGAAGGATCGTATGTAGCAAAGCTGCCAACCCTATAAGGAGAAATCCATACTCATGGAAGAAGTGGAAGTTAAACTTGTCCAAATACTTCATTGCTGTCATTGTTTAACACAACATTTCTTCTTACTGAACAATTGGAAGACTCTTATGCTGTCCTTTCTTGTTCCTGCATCCCACAATTCCAAAGAAATCAAGGGTGACTATTTCCCCCGCCAACAAATTGTATTCAAAGCACTGAAGATATTCAGCTGCCATTTGGTAGGTTTGCGTTCTCTAGAGAATCTGCACATTTTCGTACATTCTGCCACTAAAAGGACAAAAATTAAAAGGCAGCTGTAGGCATTTTGATGCTTCCTTGTTATCATTACAGACAGATCCTTGTTCTGAATCAAAATTCAGAGTGTGTCAGATCAAATTGGTTTGCCCCAAATTCTCAAATTATAAACTCAAATAAATTTCTGTCCTCTTGGCATCTCAAATTTCCAATTCAAATCAAATCAGGGAGGATTTGCACTGGCCTGTTGACTAGATTACAAGAAATGTAATTTGCTGAAACGTATCAACTGGAAAAAAAATAATAACAGGTGGTGCTTTCATGTCTCTCTGTGTGAAAAATATTGTTTTGCTGGAGGAAAAAAAATCACCCTAACAATTCTGCAGGTAATTCTTTTTGGGGGGGAAGGGAAATAATTTACTTGTTTCAGTTAAGATAAAAGAAAACATTTTAAAATAAGAAGAGATACGTAATCAAACAGCTTCATGGGTTCCTGCCTACTTATTTTCAAAGGACTGAGTAAATTTGCACAGCTTACATCCACAGTGGAAATATTTTTAAGCATTCATAACATTGGTTTATTTTATTTTAATTTAATTTAAAGGGTCACCCAACTCCACATGAACAACAGAAACCAAAAGAATAAAGGAATATGTGTGCATCAAAAGAAACACTAAGCTAATATGTAATTCCCTAATGATGCATAAACTGAGCACTCTCTGAAAGTTCTCCAGAACATGCCATGGTAGGTTACTGAAGAGCCAAGGGCTAAAAAGAAGCAAAGAAGTTCAAGTTTAACTCAGCTGTTGCAGATGGCCTCTGAAGTCCATAGAGATTATCCATTGTCCACAAATACATAGTGCAACATACTGACAGAAACAGTAGCATTGCAAAAGACATCTTAGAATCAGCTGAAGTGAAATAAAGCTTTGGATTCCTAAAAGAAACCAAAGGGTCTACAACTATTTAAGGATGTTGGGACATTAAGAGTAGAGTAGAGTAGAATAGGAGCTGGAAGGGACCTTAGAGATCTTCTAGTCCAGGGTCCCCAACCACCGGGCCGCGGACCGTGCCGGGCCGTGGAGCACTCTCTACCGGGCCTCAAAGAATTTTTTTAAAAAAAATGGCGGCTTTCTTCACCTTCGGTGAATGCTGCTGGGATCGGGATCAAGGACACAAATGAAAGAAGGGGAGGGAGGAAGCAACTGAAGCCTGTCCTTCTCTCTGGGTCAGCTCTCTCAGTCGCTCTCTCGCTCCTCCACCAGCCCAGGAAGAAACTGCTTCAAAGAAGCGGGGAGCTTTCCTGTCGCCGCAGCTTCCCCGAAGCGCCCGTTTCTCCCCACCCCACCCCGTCTGCCCGCCTGCCGCGCGTCGCGCTGGGGTTTACCAGTGCTCCGTTCTGCCTGCCTGCCTGCCTGCCTTCGTTAATAGTTGAATCGGAACAGCTTCGGCTGAGTAAAAGAGGCGAATAGTTATTCTCAGCCGAAGCTGCTCCCAAACAACCAGAAACTAAGGCAGGCAGGCAGGCAGGCAGAACAGGACACTGTGGATTGAGGCGCTGTGCGGCGGGCGGGTGGGGGTGGGGTGAAGACCCCACTGCTTGAGTAGGAGAATCTATACCATCTCAGAGAAGTAACTGCCCAGTCTCTTCTTAAAAACCTCCAGTGATGGAGCGTCTACTATTTCTGGAGGCAAGCTGTTCCACTGGTTAATTGTCCTCACTATTAGGAAGTTTCTCCTTAATTCCAGGTTGCTTCTCTCTTTGATTAGTTTCCAACCATTAGTTCTTGTTCTGCCCTCTGGTGCTTTGACCCCCTCTTCTTTATGGCAGCCTCTCAAATCCTGGAATACTGCTATCATGTCTTTTAGATAATCTAAAAAGTCAGCATACAATGAAAGTATATCACTGAAAGACTTCATGGCACATAGCTCAGTTATTGGCTGGACCACCTGTCTTCTATTACTTCTTCCCACCCTACCAGCTCTAGATGAGTGAGCCTGCTTTAAGCCGTTCTATTAAGTTATGTCATCTGATGGAACCTATGACAGAGTATGACTTCTCTGTCACGGTGCCTGGTTTTTTGTGTTTTTTTTTGGAACAGCTTCTTCATCACTTCTTCAGCAGCTTCTTTACTACTTCTCCCGTCCATCACCACCTTGATCTTTTGCATGGCTCTTGGCTGAAGACAACAGGCATTGGGCCAGAGCATTTAAGTGAGTCTATCTCTAGAAAGGAAAGTTGTACAATCACTTAATATCCTGTACTGCTCATCTGCTATGCTTTATTTTGATATGCATAGCTTTTAGGATAGCATTTAATCTTTTTGCATGCTGCACAGAGTGAGTATGAGTTGAGTGACCACTGAAAAGTTTAGAGAGCCTGGGAAATTTCCTTGAAGGACAGAGGAAAACGACTATCAAGGCAATGGTTAGATAAACAGGGTTTGAGCCCCAGCCAAGAAAATCACTTGAGGAAACATCTCAGACAAGACCCTCCTTCATTCACAGGAAGATAAATTGCGGGGCAGGAAAGCACATTCATACTTGCAAGATTCTGCACTATAGCCATAATGACAACAACAACAACACAGAAGCCCTGACCTACACAACATTGGTTTCTTAGTCTGACCTGCCTTGTTCAGCTGAACAGAAAGGGATTATTTTGTTTTAGCTCTTTAAATTCCAGATGACACTTTTTTTTTTAAAATAGCCAGGAGGAATCCAGTTCAACTAACACACTATTTTTATTTATTTAACTGCATTTATTATTATAGCTGTTCTCCTCAGCAGACTCTAGTGGCTTCTAGACTAAGGTTGGCAGAAAAAAAAAACTAAACCTCAGCAGCATAAAAGTTGGCTTTCCACAATTTAAGATTATTATTATTATTTTTTTACAATATATAAATTGCATACATTTCAGAAGACGAAACCTTGTGTAGGCTGGGTTTGTGCCTCTGTGATATCATTCCACTATGATAGCTAACCTGGATTTTATGTTGTTTTAAAGAGTGAAGAAGACTGGTCCATATGATGGTAGGAGGAAAAAATATATACCCTAAAGTGAATTTCAAAGATAAACACAGGGCAGAAATTCAGTGAAATCACCGAGTCTGCCTCCCTTTGACTCTTAACATCTATTTGCTTTGCTTTGTCAAAACATATGAAAAATCATTAAAGTGTTTTAATAAATGTCTGGTTTTCTTACTCATTCATCTTATAAATATTAATTAGCCATGGATCAGGCAATTAAAGTTTAATCAATTTGCACTAATTAGCACCACATACTTGCATAAAAAGATAAAGCCAGCTCCTGCATCTGGCTGTTATTTGCAGTTTTTGTCAAGTGCTGATGAGTTTAATCTTGAAGAGAAGATTAAGAAGAAAAGAGGAGAATAAGTCAAGAAAGTAGTGTTAGTTTTATTAAAGCTTCAATCAAGCTGGCTCTTATGAGCTGCAGAGGAACAATGCAAGGTAACCTTTTCATACTGTGCTGATTTTCAAATCCAAATCTAAATTATTACTGCCCTGTGATCCAGAGCTTCCTGATACAATAAAAAAAATATCACTGGCCCATTCAGAACATCTAATACCCTTTATATGTGAGGTGGTTTCATGACAATCTCTTCTTGTTGGTGGTTTCATTTCATACCCATTGATACTTCCTGAGTACATCAAACAGGAATATTTTGGAAGGGAAATCAACAACTCCATAGGTTTTGAATGGATTTTTTTTTTTTTAAATGTGCTTTGAGACTGGTCTTGTTCCTTGAAATTCCAACTCAGGAAGGCAAACATTTTTTTTTTTTAGAAAAAGATAAAATTTCTGTCAGTCATGTCCAATTTAAGGGGCAGTGCTCATTTCCTTTTCTTAGCCAAGGGAGTCAATGTTGTCTGTTGTAGTTCGCTGGTAGCCTGTGCAGACGGCAGCGGAATCAGACAGTTGGGAAGAATGGGGACCAGTCTGGGAGTCTGGAGAGGACTCGGACGAGGGTCCTGTGTTTGATGCAGAGATGGGGCCAGGACCATCTGGGAGTGGGGTGCTGCCTCCAGAGCCTCCGGAGTCTGGCAGCAGCGAGGCAGAGGAACAAGGGGAGCCTGTTACCAATTCGTGTGTCCGCAGAGCTGCTAGAAGGCAAGAGCAGCTGAAACAAAAGGGACAACTTGGGAGTAAGGCTGGGAGGTGATTGCCCCTCCCACAAGGGATAAAAGTCAGGCCCAGATGATGAAACCTTTGCAGGAAGCAAAGTTGTTCCTTCTGTTCAGATTAAATCTTGAAGCTCTGTGTGGACTTTGTACTTCAGTTGGTTATAATTCATTTGGCACTCTAGTTGTTGGCAGCAATTCAAAGGAAAGAAAGGTGGGTGCTTATCTCGAGGAACTGTTTGGGACTCATTACTGGCTGGGAATGAAAATAATTCCCAGCATTGAAATACAACAAGATTTGTTTTAACTAAGCGTGTGCTTAATTACAGTCTTGGGAAGCCTTGATCAGAACATTGTCCAAGGACACTTTCCACGGTCATGTGGGCAGCATGGCTATATGCCAAAGGCACACAGAATGCTGTTAGCTTCCCACCGAGGTGGTACCTATTTATCTACTCACATTTGCATGCTCTCAAACTGCTAGATGGGCAGGAACTGGGGAACTGGAGCTCCCCTTGTTGTGCTGAAGGCAAATATTTGGTTAAAAATAGTCAATAGCTTTATGATTTGCTTGCGGCTAATCCATCCTATATCCAGTCCTCAAAAACAGATGATCTTTATGACAGCTGTTGTCCTGAAATGCAAGTATCTGTAACATCTAGATCCATCTGGATCAATGTTTGCAAGGGATGGTGTGTGTGCCATGAGCCTTATCTAATGCCTGATTTAAATAATAGTCCAGTGAATCTCCAAAGGTTTAAATCTAGATCATTCAACTGGAAAGATAAAGACTCTCTTGAGTCTAGACTGCTCTTTGGATACATGTTTGTAGGGTTTTTATTTTTTTTCTTTAAAGAGGATAACAGCAGGGGTGGGATTCTATAGGTTCGGATCGGTTCTATAGAACCAGTTGTTATGATTCTGCACAGTTTGGAGAACTGGCAAATTGTCCACCCCAGCTGGCCCCACCCCTGGTCTGCCCGCTCCTCCCCTCCCTGCCCAGTCAGTCCTTATTGCGCATGCACAACATCGCATACATGCCCAACATCGCTGACTGGGTTCTTCCCTGCTCAGTTACTCTTTAAGGTATTTTCTCCCTTCCGATCATCAGCTGTTCCTATGATCAGCTGTGCCAGGATTGTTGTCTTACTTCTTCACCCAGGAAGCATCCCTGAGGCCCAGGAAGGCAAAAAATGGAAGGAGGGGTGCAGCACCCCCCCCCACGCTCCATTTTTTGCCTTCCTGGGTCGCAGGAAAACTTTCTGGGGACAAAAACGCCCCCCAGGAGGCTTCCCTGAGGCCCAGAACGCCCCAAAAATGGAGCATGGGGGTGTGCTGCTCCCCCCAAAAAAACAAG
This sequence comes from Notechis scutatus, assembly GCF_049901735.1. Lineage (NCBI taxonomy): Eukaryota > Metazoa > Chordata > Lepidosauria > Squamata > Elapidae > Notechis > Notechis scutatus. Next base: position 104,648,120 of record NC_142013.1, read on the forward strand.
CCACGCCCACCCAGTCACATGGCCACACCCATCTAGCCATGCCCACAGAACCAGTTGTTAAAAATTTTGAATCTCACCCCTGGATAACAGTACGGAAGAGGTTTGCAATTCCTTTGTTACAAAATACTTCTTTTAAACTTTTCAGTCCAGCTTGATATTTACTGATGCACCCAAACTGTAATACTAATCACTCTAAAGCTGTTGGATATTATGATTTAAAAATAGTTCTAGGCTGCCTAAAAGAGTGAGGTAGCTTTATACAAAAAAAAAAGCAATATAACTTGAACAAAATCTCTATTAAACCTCAGCACACCTTTCCAAAAGGAAAGCATGTCTTTTGGTAGAACCATTAATATAGGGTTTAGAAGAACAGCAATTAGAAGCAGAATAAATATTGCTGGTTTCCTCTTAAAATAGTGGGAACCTTATACAAAAAAAGCAAACCGTTATCTGATTAATGGGATTGTATCTGATCGATGTTTTGCAGCTCAACATCCCAAAATTCATGTCTCAATGGAGCACAAAGCCTCCAAATTCTATCTTGTCTGTACCCGGTCCTCCACTGAGATGTTGAAAGAAGATTCTAATCAAACTTTTGGAGACTGGATAAATATTGTCCAAATCAGTTGGAACTAGGATTGACCTCTTGAAGAAGAGAGAGATCACTTCCTCTTTCAAAGCATTTCTCAAAGAAGCATTCATCATTACATGGATCCAACACATGTCATCCTCCAGGTTTGGCCAATGAGATGGGACATTGGTCTAAAATCCAGGAAGCCATCCATATAGCTCCAAGGAGCCTGTCCATTTTCTAAGGACTAACAGACTGAAAACAAAGCTAAACCACACTGAGTCAATTTCACAGGGTTTGCATGCTGTGGTCCAGTTCAGAATAAATCTGAGCCCTTATTCTTCACACTGGTCTTCCTATTTATGACAGTCTGGTTATCTTTAAAGGTAAGAACAAAAGAAGAACAAGGAGAAGCATCACCTTGTCACCAACCCTGACAGGGGAAGCAACAGTATATAAACAATGAGAAAACCCCTCTCCCTTCTAGCCCTGAAGATGTTACCTAGCCAGATAATGAAACATCTGCATAAAAACTACCAAGCTCAGAGAGCACCAAGGACTCCACAACAAAGGAAGAGAAAATAGGGGTTATGGTTTTCTATCCAGAATCAAGTCTTCTTCCAACTTAAGAAAGTGTTTCCAATGTCAATATAACCTGTTACAACACTACAGCTTCATGAACAGAGTTTGATCTTCAGAGTTTGATCTCTTTCGTATATAAATTACTGTGTAGCCCCACAGAATAACCACGCTATCAGCTAGTCATAGGTAAAATCACTGGTTCAGTTCTTTCTTTCTTTCTTTCTTTCTTTCTTTCTTTCTTTCTTTCTTTCTTTCTTTCTTTCTTTCTTTCTTTCTTTCTTTCTTTCTTTCTTTCTTTCTTTCTTTCTCTCTCTCTCTCTCTCTCTCTCTCTCTCTCTCTCTCTCTTTCTTTTTCTCTCTTTTTTTTCTTTTTCTTTCTTTCTGAAAATATTAAAGGTTCATTTTTATCAAGAGATAGATTGTTTGCAAACTAACATTATATTTACCTCTGACTCCATTAGTTATTGTGTTGACAGGTGATATAGGCAGAGATATCACCAAGCCTTTGCCAAAATGTTGAAAACAGACAAAAGAAAGAGAGAGTTCCTACCAAATCTCAAGCCCTTTTCAGAGAAGCTAAACCAAGTGCGTTGAAAAATTAGGTGGAAGATAGTATGATAAGACTTGTGGCTTGCCATTTCTGACTTTACACCCCCTAGGCTGTAAATCTTTCACCTGTCAATGAAGTCAGGTAAGGCAAAAGGGAAAACACAGGCCGGTGAGCCTGCAATGTTACATTCTGCAGACAGCTCTCTTTGGATCAATACTGTATTTTCAGATGATATATTGTCAGGTGGAAAAATTCAGACTGGAGAAATAAATAAGAGAAATGCAAGATTTGTTTGGAGGCTGCAGCTTCACAGAAAGCCCTTTGATCTGGCAGACAGAGATTCTTCATAAGGAAGCTGGTTCTTAATCCTGTAATGAATAAACTCAAGTAGAAGCTGGAGTTGATGAAGGATGGTCTCAACCTGAAAGGTATCAGATTAAAGGAAGGTTCTAAAAAAAAAAAGGATCCTATCGTTTTAGGTGGGTGATGATAAATTCACCAGAGACTTAGTGCAAAATGATACATTTTTCTTTCCCTGGAATCCATCTTTAAAGATGGAGCGAACAAGCTGAAAAATAATTAAACACTTTCAAAGGAACACATCCTCAGTAATTCCCACCAAGAATATAAATAAAATATAGGAATGAAATAGTGAAGTGGGGTCCAAAAATCCAGGTAAAAGAAGACCTACATCCCATTCAAAATATCTGGAATAATGATAGTGGAACCAGTTTGAAAGAGAAGTTACTTCAGCCCTGGGAGCAGAAACAGTAAATAAAGTTCTGCTGGAGTTCAGAAAAGAAGACGTATCAGATGATGGAATAAAAACATCACCAGTTCAGCTGTAGGTCAGAAAGGACAAGAAGTCAACATGTGCTGCTTAAACAGTATATAGTTAGTTTGGGAATGAGAGCTGTCTCCTTAAGGGAATGCCTCATGGGAGATGTAGTTCATGTCATGTGGTCACATCTGTAATCCTGAGTGGTCACTGAATTGGCCTCTGGTTGGGTTGGAGGGAGTTTTCTTCTTTCTTACCTGGACCCAGCAACGTGCTGGAGTCTTCCCTTGCTGTATCATTATGGGATGAAGATAACTATCTTTTCACATTATGAAGACAATGATGCAAAGATTGGACATTAGATGAATCTCAACATCACTGTGAGTTATACCTTGAGGATGCCTGATATAATCCAATAAAGAAATTTTGTATGGAAGCCTTTGTAGTGTTTAACTCCTTATCTCAGGTATTTTGGGAAGATAAATATTGCCTGAGAGAAGATACAACAGGATGCAAAATATGTCCAAAAGAGAAAAGGGACCTTCAAGAAAGTGGGCTGCAGTGCTGCTTGAAAAAGAGAAAGAAGGAATTAAGAACTTATTAAGAACTTTAATGATTGGTTGTGGTTGCACAGACATAAGTGCCCTGAGTGAATGATGATAATGATGTTATCCTTTCAGTTGTGTTTGGCTCTTGATGATTCTATGGGCTATGTCCAGTGCTGGGATTCAATTTTTTTTAATTACCAGTTCTGTGCATGTGACTTGGTGGGTGTGGCATGGCTTGGTGGGTGTGGCTTGATGGGCATGGCAGGGGAAGGGTACTGCAAAATCCCCATTCCCTCCCCACTCCTGGGGGAAGGTTACTACAAAATCCCATTCCCTCCCCACCCCACTAACCTGCTTTCCAGCTCTGTTCTCCTGTGCAGGGCAACAAAAGAAGACCCAGCCGATCAGCTGAGACTTGGGAGGCAGAGAATAGATGGGAGCAGGGCCATCAGAGGTGGCATTTGCCAGTTCTCCAAACTACTCAAAATTTCTGCTACCGGTTCTCCAGAACTGGTCAGCCCCTGCTGAATAGCACCTCTGGATTAAGCCAATGAGACACAGTTAACATGGCCTCAGATGCTATATTATCCCCAAATTGCTAGGAAAATCCTTTTGCAGAACTAAGCTTCATTTTAATTGGAGTGAGGGCCAAAGTGAATGACCGGCCCATGGTGCTTCTGCTGCGTGTGGCCCTCCCAAGCTCCATTTTCACTAGCAGAGGGTTGCAGGAGGCCTGTTCTGACCAAGGCTTCCTGAGACACCAACAAACACATAAAATCCAAAACTCTTTTATTTTAGTTCAATGGCCATGAATTATCATCATTCACAGCCCAGAATGAGTTTTAACTGGTTGTAATTAGTCGCAGGGATGTCTGCCAAAGTTCTTCCAGAGACGTCTGATAAGAACGCACCTTATCTTACTTGACATGCTACCAGTGACAAAAGTCTCAATTAGTCTTTCCAAAACCAAACAGAGAATAAATTTGCCACAGAGTTTTCAGAGTCCAAACCAATCATAGTGAACGACATTGATTCCTGCAAAGGTTTTCCTACCTTTGCACTTCCTTTATGCCATAGGGGAGGGGCAATCACCTCCAAGCCTTATTCCCGAGTCACCCCTTTTGTCTTAGCTGCTCTTGCCTTCTGGCAGCTCTGTGCACAAGCGCATTGGGAACAGGCTCCCCTTGTTCCTCTGCCTCGCTGCTGCCAGATTCTGGAGGCTCCGGAGTCAGCACATAACTCCCAGATGGCCTGGCCCCATCTCTGTGTCGGATGCAGGACCCTCGTCTGAGTCCTCCCCAGACTCCCGGACTGGTCCCTGTTCTTCCCCACTGTCTGATTCTTCTGCTGTCTGCACAGGCTGCTGGTGAACCACAACAAGGCCATCACAGCTTAAAAATGGAGTTCAGGCATCTGTTTTCACAGGCACCCCTGACATGAGTAATGTTGAGCTGGCCATGCGAACCCCAGCCATGCCTCCCCACCCCCCAAGGACAAACACAACCCTGATGTGGCCTTCAATGAAATCAAGTTTGACACCCCTGATTTAGGAGTTAATGAACAGCCAGTGTTTGGTAACTAGTTCGCTGGTAATTAGCCCATTAATACCAGTAGCTCCATGGTCAATGAAAATCTCTTCCAAGCCACTGGAAATCTCTTCACCAGCCTAACTTTTGGTTCTTGTTTTTTCAGCATATAAAAATGTTTCATATCAGTTTTGTGTGCAGCAATAGCACTTAGACCAGGGGTGGGCAAACTACGGCCCGCGGGCCACATCCGGCCCGTTGGTCTGTCCAATCCGGCCCGCCCCTGAAAATAAATCGCTGGGCGTGGCGTATTGCCCTGCGCCGCGTGGCCCCCAAAGCTGGAAAACAGTGCGGAGCGCTCTCGGGGTAGAAAAGAAGAACTTTGCAAAGGCCTCGGCTGGGAGTTCGAAATCACCTTCGAATGCGACCTCTCCGAAGGTGAGTCCCCGCCGATCCCCCTTTTTTCCCCAGGGCTTCCAGGCTTAAACTTTGCAAAGGCAAAGTTTGCAGGAGGGAGCGTCTTCCGGCCGAGGAGTGGGAAGGGTTCCGCCCGGCAGGTGGGCGGGCTGCTTGGAGCGGGCTGCTTGGAGCCACCTAAAGCTAGGCCGCTGCTGATGGAGCCTTGCCCTGCCTTGGTGCCCCGTTTCCTGGCTCGGCGGTCCTGCTCGGGCGGCACTTTAAAAGCCTGCTCCCAGCACCCAAGCAACTTCCCAGCAACTTGCGGCTTCCTTTTTCCTCGCGGGTGCTCGTGCCTGGCCCCGAGCCGCGCGGCGGAGGGGAAACCCGGAGCACCGCCGGTCGCCTCCTCCAAGCAGCCCACCCGCCCGCCCGCCCGCCGGGCAGAACCCTTCCCGCTCCTTGGCGGGAAGACGCTCCCGCCTGCAAACTTTGCCTGTGCAAAATTTAAGCCTGGAAGCCCCGGAAACCCGAGCAACTTCCCAGCAACTTTCGGCTTCCTTTTAACTCGCGGGCGCTCGCGCCTGGCCCCGAGCCGCGTGGCGGAGGGGAAGCCCAGCAGGCGGGCGGGCTGCGTGGAGGAGGCGACCCGGCGGTGCTCTGGCAGCAGCAACAGGCAGTTCCGCCTTGGCTCCGCTCAGGTGTCTGGCTGGGACTGTCAGGAGTTGCTACGCCGGCGCAGCTCTGTGCGGCTCCAGTCCCGCATTGCCTTGGGAAGGAAAAGGCAAAACCAGGAGCCGCTGAGCCTGAGCCTCCGGTGCCGCTGCTGCCGTTGCAAAGCACCGCTGCGGCTCTTCCTTTTTGCCTTTCCCTTCCCGAGGCAATGCGGGACTGGAGCCGTGTGGAGCCGCGCCGGCAGTAGCAACTCCTGACTCAGGGGGCCTTCGAGGGGAGGGGAAGGAGGAGAAGAGGGGTGGGGAAAGGGTGGGGGGGCGATTTCCAAAAAATCTTGTGCTGACCCGGCCCGTCTGTCAAATTTTAAAAGTCAATGCGGCCCCCGAGCCAAAAAGTTTGCCCGCCCCTGACTTAGACTAATATGCCACTTCATAGCACTCTCTAAGCAGTTTACAGAGTCAGCATATTGCTCCCAGCAATATAGGTCCTCGTTTTATTATTGACTTCGGAAGGATGGAAGGCTGAATCAACTTAAGCCAGTCAGAAGCAAACTGCTGGCAGTGGGCAGAGACAGCCTGCAAGATGGCATTATAACCACTGCGCTACACAGTGTCCTTCTTCCTTTAAACTTTTGGTGATCTGTTGGAGCTTTGCATATTGCATATGCATATTTGGTATGTTGCACACAGTTTAGTTTTTGTTTTGTTTTTATTTGCATACATTTCAAACAATGACTGTTGCTTGTCTTTAATTGCTTGCACATTGCCCCAAATTGAAGTGGAGGGGAGCTAATGGGTGGGCAAATATTCCAGTAGTAATTCCATACTGAAATGTGGTTTTTGTTGTTTTTTTTGTATTTATATATAAATATTTTGAAAACAGTGTATTGTCCAGGCATTTCAATTTACTGAAATGTTAGATGGACCCTTAGTATGAAAGCATTCCAGAGAAGCTTCTTTGTGAAGCTTGTTATTTCAATAACAAGCTACACATTGTTTACGATTGTACATGGAAGCCGTGCATCTCTGAAGTGGATTGGCTTTCTGTAGAGTGGTACTTGTGGTTCTGGAAACGTGATTTCCCAATCAGTAACATCTTTTTCTTCATTGCATACCAAAATGCTACAATGCGAGGCTTAGATGGGAGAAGGGGAATATCTGTTAAAAGATATCACCTTGTTCAATTGCTCTCAATGTCTGCATTAACATCCCTTAAATTTGTTGGGAGAATGATAAAAGCCAATAGGCAGGGAGTCCAATTCCCAAGCAAATGAAACAAGGAGATAGGACTTTGCCAGTTCTGCTGGATGCACTGACGGAATCTTCTCAGCAGTGACTCATATTAGCTGAAGTTTGCCTGGCAGCAGGAAAACTAATAAAAAAGTGTGATAATATAAATTGGCTGAACTGGGAGTGAACAAAGATGCCTCACATTAATGACAGCTTATTTTACAGATGTTGCTCAGCTGGTAGAAAACAGATTTACACTCAGCAGCTCCTTGCAGCACAAATATTAGCGTGGAATCATGCCATATTAACATCTTTGGCTTCTATTCCAATATTAATTGATTGCCTTCAATAACAGTTCTTTTTTTTTTTTTTTCCTGGCAAGAAAGTGGCTTCTGGACTGGAAGAGATTCCTTTATACATTCGTATGAATCAGCAAATCAGAAAAAGTCACCACCCTGGAATAGAGGGTCATTGGTCAACTATTTACCTTGGTTTTCAACCTTCCCTTCAGCAATTATCTTCTAAGACAGATCAGGCTGATAAAGAATGACTAGCCCAACGACACTGATGGAAGGACTTGGATCCAAATCCAATAAATTCTCTGTATGAACACTAGATGGCAGCCAAGAAATACAGCGAGTGTTTTACAGTAACTCTTTGCTGTCATCTAGTGACCATCTGAATTTTAGCAGCTCTGAACTTTCTGCTTTCACTGACCATATTCTTACCAGCTGTCTATCAAGCACATTATAGACAATGTTGTAATGCCAATGCAATGTTCTGGTAGATAATAGCCATTTATAGAAGCTGTGCATCATCTAAATTCTCTACAACAAAGCTAGCCTTGCCAAATAAAAGCTAGATACAACTCATGCTCTCCTCTCCATACTGTTAAAAAAGATAAAAATGTCAGACCATCCAAGTGACATATAGAGTTAGACCTGCTTCCCTTTGCCCTTCTATGCCCTGCATATTCAGCTCTTCATTAGCTACACTATTAACCTTTGTATCAGAGAGTGCTAACTAGTCCAATCAGCTTAGAAACCTTCCTTACTTGTATGGGCTTTCTACACATATATTACAGAAAACATTTCATATTTAGAGCATTTTGCTTCTAATCTACACTATCTTTGGGTGGGATGTGGGGATAAAATGCATTTTTGGTGCAATCGGGTAGGCGATCAACACAACTGCACGTCCAGTGGGAGTAGATTGATTGTATTTTTTTCTTGCTGTACACTCTTCCCTTCCTATGGCACCTTTGACTGACCTCTTTGGCCCTCACTCCAATTAAAAGGAAGCTTAGTTCTGCAAAAGGATTTTCCTAGCAATTTTGGGGTAATATAGTGCCTGCGTCCACACATTGCACTACAGCCCCGTTAACAGAGGCTCATTGGCTTAATCCAGAGGTGGTATTCAGCAGGTTCTGACCAGTTCTGGAGAACCAGTAGCAGAAATTTTGAGTAGTTTGAAGAGCCGGCAAATACCACCTCTGACTGACCCTGCCCCCATCTACTCTCTGCCTCCTGAGTCCCAGCTGTTTGACTCTGTCTTCTTTTGTTGCCATGCACAGGAGAACGAAGCTGGAAAGCAGGTTATTGGGGTGGGGAGGGAATGGAGATTTTGCAATATTCTTCCTCTGCCATGCCCACCAAGCCATGCCCACTAAGCCACACCCACCAAGTCATGCCTATAGAACTGGTAGTAAAAAAAAAATTGAATCCCACCATTGGCTTAATCACAATTGGCTGGGTTTCTACCATGTTATGCCTTACAGGTAAAGGAATCCCTATGGATCTGCTAGTCATTACTGACTATAGGGGGCAGTCTTCATCTCCATTTCAAGGACCATTATGGAATATAATATAATAGAATGATAACTTTATTGTCACATTGAATGTACACTAATTGGCATACATTAAAGTGAAATTTTGTTGCATACAATTCTCAAAGGGTCACCACCTCCAATATACACCAGATAATATAACAGAATAAATGAATAAATGAATGAATAAATAAATAAATACATAAATAAATAAATAAATAAATAAACAAATAAATAAATAAATACAGATAAATACAGATAAATACAGATAAATACAAAATTATGCATATACCCACATATATTATATGATACAGAGAAATAATACAGTCTGGTTTTAATGTATACGTGTACATGGCGAGAAAAAAAATATTTCAATTTTACAAGATGAATGACATAGGGAACAAAACTGTTACAGAATCTGGTAGTCCTGCCAGAAATACTTTGAAACCTCCTCCTAGAGGGGAACAACAGAAACAGGTCATAAAATGGGTGTGCAGGGTCTCTAACAAGGCTTTCAGCTCTAAGCACATAGTGCTTACAAGCAGCATCCTGAATCCAAGGAAGTGAGCTTATTATTTTCTCGGTTGCCCTTACCACTCTCTGTAGGGACTTTCTATCTGAGGTGCTGCTGCCATCAAACCAAACATGGATACAATTTATTTAAATGGTATCAATCATGCCTCTGAAAAAGTGGCCAGGACAGCAGGAGAAAAATATGCTCTCCTTATCTGACACAGGAAACACAGATGCTGGTTTGCAGGCTTCACTAAGGAAGACATGTAGAGAGACCAATTGAGCCTGGTTTTAAAAGACACAGTGCTTGAAAAGGATGCAACAGCTGTCCACAATTCAAGAAGAGGCAGAAGGATGCACTGTCACAAGTTGCAGACTGGTGGAAGACAAGGTGGATGCTTACTCCATTATTGCATTCCTTGTCTGTTTCAGGAGGGAATACCATGTTTCTCATATAATAAGGCTGGGTCTTATTTATTTTTTTGAGCCCCGAAAAAATGGCTAGGCCGTCTTTTCGGGGGTGACTTAATTCCCCCCCCTTTGAATCTTCGGGCGGGTGGGCGGCGACGGCTTGGATGTTGACCTCGGCGTTGGTGGGGCACTTTTTATCGGGGTCAACGCAGGCAGCACCATATCCGGGTGTGCAACAAAAGTACTTCCTAACGGCAAGCCCCCCCCCATTCCCCCCATTTTGCATGTTTTAATATAGGCCTTAATTTGGGGGGAGGGGCTTAATTTCATTTCATGCCTATAAAACATGCTGGGACTTCCTATTGGGGGAGGCCGTATTGTTTGAGAAACAGGGTAGAATAGATTAAAAATTACAGTAAGTAGAAGCACTTAGTAAATTTTTGTTAAGCCATAAAAATAAAGTATCAGTGTTTCAAGTCCAAGACCACCCACACTGATTAGTCTAAGATGATGACAAAGACAATAACAAAACCAAGAAAACTACATGGATGTTTCTAACAAGAAATGAGCATAGCTTAAGTGACCTTTTGTATTATAAATAACAAGAAGCTGGACTGCATTTGAGTTGTGGTTTTAACATAGGAGGAGTGGACCACTGCAACTGATATCTGTTTGATCTTTTGTTATTAATTGGAGTGATCCACTTGTTCACTTTCTTCAGTACTCCATTCATTTGGTTTCAAGAACCCAAGTATTTGAAGAAGCAATTCTAGTAATCTGCAAATGGTCTCGATCTAACAATTAAACTGAGTTCATGATGGTAAACTGACCAGAACATTTTTGCAGAGTAAAATTATATGCATTAGAAGACGTTTAGTTGGAGTAAAGAATGGGTTACCCCAAATATTATTTCTAGAGAATCCTGGAAACTTTGAAATCTCTCTCCCTCCCTCCTCCCTCCTTCCTCTACTTCCTTCCTCTACTTCCTTCCTTCCTTCCTTCCTTCCTTCCTTCCTTCCTTCCTTCCTTCCTTCCTTCCTTCCTTCCTTCCTCCCTCCCTCCCTCCCTCCCTTCCTTCCTTCCTCCCTTCCTTCCTTCCTTCCTCACACAGAGTTCTGTTAAGAAACATTATAAATATAGTTGAACTCTCTCAGCACAATAAGCAGATATGTAAAACTACCCTTGCTGGACACATCTTAGTGGTATAGAGGAGAAATCTTGCTTTATTGCTATCATCCATGTTTATCAAACATTCCCAGTAATGCCAATCTTTAAACAACCACAGGAATCAACTGATTATCATTAGGACAAACAAATTCATTGCCTCCATGTAGATAACAGAAGCCAAGAAAACACCAATTCCCTGCAAATGCAGTCTTAGACAATGGTAGATAAAATGTACTATTATGCCAGGATCTTTTTTCAGAGTGTCTTCGATTAACTTTAATTGTTTAAATTTCAAGAAACATTTGAAACTCCTTAAGGAGCCATTGCACTAAAGACTGTAAAATAAGCTTATCCAATTTGTGATTCAGGAAGTCAATTGTAGACTATGAAGAGTGGTAGATTATTAGAATACTCTTTATTTTTGTCATGTTGTTAAAGCATTTATTATTTTTAAAAAAGAATTGATTTTTACATCCATTATATTTTGCATTTGTGTGCAACACACTGTGCCTGTTTGAACTATGCATCTATTTGAGCATTCAAAGTCCTTCTTTTGCCCAGTTTTACTTCTAAATGACTATAAATGAACTTGTTTAATATTTCAGTTCTTAATTTTTGTAGCATGACTATATGATCATCCTTTAAAAAGAAGTGCTTATAAAACATAATTAGGTTCCAGTAAGGTCTTAAATCACCTGGCAGAGTCTCTTTTCCTTACTTTCAAAAGATGTACAGTGATATATTCCAACATACTCAAAGTTTCTCCATTTTGAAACAGAAACAGACAAACATTCAACAACATTTGTTCAACATTTTCAACATCAAATCCTTCCCTTGTGTTAGAAATGCTTTTTTTTAAATATAATTTTTATTGACCATGTATTAAAAATGCTTTGGCTGGAGTATATGCCATTAATAATAGTCTCTGCATAACTCGCAGCTGGTATTTTTGCAAGATTAACAACTATCTTTGAATCCTAATAGGTACAATATTTATTAGCTTTCTAAAAATGTCATCTTCTGGATGATATGTTACTACTTTCTCTATTGTTTCATAAATAAACTGATTAAATCTTGTACAACTGAAACTAATCCTGTAGCTAACATTTCCATATCATACCATATGAGAATAATTCAGCTATATAATTCTCATTTTTAGAAGGATATGCTGCTGATAAATTAACTTGAAGCCTGTAACACTAGCATCAACCTAAAGGGTAAACGATCACCTTCACAATATCTTCATTCAGCACTTGTTTGTTTGTTTAATATTTGCCTTTATTTTTCTCCTTAATCAATACATCATCAACATAACACCCGTTCCTTCAATATGCTTAAAGATATGTTGGATCATTCTCTAACAAACTCTGTGAGCAGATGAATTATTATCAAATGGCAATAATTAAAAACAATTTGCAAAGCATTTCAATAACTTCATCCATGGGAAGTACAGGAAAATATTTTGAGCAGTAAAGCACATGGTGACTGTACTCTTTGTTTGTTCTATGTGGTGCTTTATATAATTATAGAATTTTTAACATGAGAGATGTGGCAATGTGAGCTAAGCTTCCATGAATCAAACCACTTCAGCTCCATTTTTATTAAGCTGAAAAGGGCTTATAAGTAATATGTAATGGATAATCACACAAGTAACTGAATTCATTATTTCTTAGAACGTTGTTTCTAAATATTTGTTCTTCTTACTTGATTTCTTGGGCTGATGCTTACTTTTTGCTGATGCTTACTTTGCATCAAATACCTGGAGCTGAAATTTATATGTGAAAGTACCAGGAGAACTCCAGATACAAGTTTCATGATCCCCATTTCAGAAATCTCCATAATTATACAGAATATAGAGATTGCATAGACATACTAATTCTCTACTAAAACTGATGCAATTAAAAGATAGCGACACTTCTAAATTAAAATTTCAAATTTGCATTTGAAAGATAAAGATAAGATAAATCAATAGAACTTTGTGAAATGAAAATGTGGTATTTTGAGGAAGGAAGGAAAGAAGGAAGGAAGGAAGGTTGATTTAAAGGCAGCAAAATCCAAATGAGGAAACTCTTTTATATCTGCGGTAAAATTCAGATGATAAAGTTTTTAACATCTTCTTCACAAGCTACATGCAATGCATACATGTAATATCTATAGGGCATCAGTTTTCCACTGTTCTTCATACATACATTCACCGAATCTCTGCCAGGAAGCTACTGAACATGCGTAGCTTTCCCATCAGAATTTTCTTGAATCTGTGACATATAGGTGTGATATTGAGGAACAGAAAGAATTCTTTTTCAGAGGAGACCTGGGTTCCTTCTTTCAAAAACAAAACTTAGATGGATGAGCTAACTTCTGCAAGGTCAACATCGAAAGCATATCCAATGACCTCAAGGTGAAAAAGAGGGAGCATTCACTCTATCAGTTTTGTTCTCATGGACTGTCATTAATTCCAAGACCTATTCTGGCATCAGAACAGAACAGAATAGCAGAATTGGAAAGGACCTTGGAAGTCTTCTAGTCAATCCCCTGCAAAAGCAGGAGATCCTATACCATTCTGGACAAATGCCTGTCCATTCTCTTCTTGAAAGCCTCCAGTAATGGAACATCCACAACTTCTGAAGGCAAGTCATTCCACTGGTTAATTGTTCTCACTGTCAGGAAATTTCTCCTTAGTTCTAGGTTGCTTCTCTCCTTGATTCGTTTCCATCCATTGCTTCTCATTCTGCCTTCTGATGCTTTGGAAAACAGGTTGACCCCTTACTCTTTGTGGCAGCCCCCTAGATATTGGAATGTTCAGAGGTGCTGAGTGAGGTTCTCGGAGGTGGCTCAGAGGAGCATTGGAATGCTCAGAAATGGCTGAACTTCCTCCTCTCCAAATATCTCTCTCTGTGTGTTGCAAATCCAGGACTGACTCGCACACAGAAGGTTTGTGCTCTGTTGGGTGTAGTTACATCATTCTTCTATTTTTTTTTTTTTTTAAAAAGGGTGGGTTGTGGCCCACCGGCAGCCAGTGAAGCTGACGGTAGACTCGGACAGTGAAGATGTTGGGCAGGAACATGGGCCAGTCCTGGAGTCTGGGGAAGGCTCTGGTGAGTGCTCTGTGTTGGAGGCAGAGATGGGGCCAGGGCCATCCGACAGTTATCAGCTGCCTTCAGAATCGGAGATCAGTGGAGCAGAAGAACAGCTGGAGCCTGTTCTTGATGTGTGCATGCACAGAGCTATCAAGAGAAGGGAACAGTTATGGAACAAGGGTCAACTCAGGAGTAAAGACACAGGTAGACGGTGAATGGACCCTCCCATAGGGAATAAATAGGAATGAAAGGGGAGTGGTGTTTGCAGGAGACAATTAGTTCATTTAATGAGTGTGAAGATTGTTTATCTGAGTTCGTGATTCACAGAGACTCCTTGCCAAGTATTTCCTTGTATAGCGTTGCACTTGGAAGCTATTGGCTTGGCAACTCTCCAAGCCTGCTAAGGTCCGTGGCTGTAAATTACTCTTGAAAGACTGTTTGCCAGGACTTTGCTGGATGTGAATGATAGGAGTTCACATTAGTATAAATAAAAAGGGGGTTTTGTCTGGACAAGAAGTCTGCTTTGTGATTTGGTGAAGCCTAGGTCAGAACAGTGGGTGCTATGGGATGGAACAGACCAAAACTGAATATTTACAGTAAGCTTCCATATGGAGTAGGAACCATTCATGAACCATTCATGCTGTTGGAACCAACTTAGCTGACAGTGTTTAGCTGCTATTGTTTCAAGGGGCAGAACATTCACAAAACGCTTTGTAAAACAAAACCTCCCTCGCATTATGGCCTATTAAAACCACCTGGAATTGTACAAAGACGGTTCACACAAAGACATTTCCCTCCCAGCTTTCTCTAATTTCCATTTCTTCTTCCTCAGCTACCCTTGCTGTGTGATGGCTCAAATGCTGTGGCTGTTTCCTTTTTTCATTGCAAGGACTCCTGGGTCAGGCGCCAAGCTAAATGTTTATTTTTCTAACTGTTTTATAGTGGAGTTTGGTGAAAAGACTTGGCATGGTGCACCGTGGTTTAATTTTAAGCCTGACAGCAGAGTTGGCCTCCGTGTGTGAGTGTGTGTAATTTAGTTGCTGCGCTACTGAAGTCTATGGAAGATTAATGAATGGTAAGTTTCTGTGGCACATTTGAAGAGATGCAGGATAACGCAAAACCAGCTACCATCTGTTCATGCTGTCTCTTACAGCTCTTTTAAAGAATACCATTATCAGCAGGAGATAAAGGCGCACAATGGCTTTAAATATTCATGTTTTACAGTTGGCCAGGAGGATGTCTTCTCATACCGAACAGGTCCAGGCATGCCATTTTGCATTGGGAGAATGCTTTCTGTGTCAGCACTTCACACCCTCAAGCACATTTGGGGGACGGTGCTGCTAGAATTATAATTACAATGTCCTTAGACTACACAACTCAAAGGGCGAGGATTTTGCTAGAAGAAGGAAGACCCTACTAGAGTTTGGGCTACCTGATTCTTGTTGGTAATCTGCAGGAGTATTTGCCCAACAACAGGGGTGTCAAACTCAAGGCCCGTGGCCCTGATCCGGCAGGGTGATTAAATCTGGCCAACAAGGCCTCCCTGGAAAGAGCAAAGGATTGGCCAGTGGTGCCTCTGCCAGTGAAAACAGAGCTGAGGAGGGCTGCATGTGGCCCTACTGAGCTCTGTTTTCACTGGCAGAGGGTTGCAGGAGGCCACTGCTGCTGAAAATGGAGCTGGAGAGGGGAACAGGTGGCCCTCTCGAGCTCTGTTTTCACTGGCAGAGGGTCACAGGAGACTGTCACAGCCAAAAACGGAGCTTGGGAGCCCGTTTTTGCTGGCAGAGTGTTTGGGCCACCACAAGCACCCCTGGCATGAGTGATGTTGAGCTAGCCAGGCGACATTCACCCTGAACCCCCACCCCCCAAGGTCATACACAACGTTGATGCGGCTCTCAATAAAATCAAGTTTGAACCCCTGATTTAAAACAATGGGGACAGACTAATGTCATGATGACTTAATTCTCTCCAGGATTAATCTACTCTCAAATATTAGTTTCACTGGCCAAGAAACTGCTTTTCCTTCAGACTTTTTTTGTCATCTCTGTTGACCAGTTCCCCCATGTCCAGTCCCCGTGAGGTGAAGTTTATTGTCTACCTGCATGTAGAGGAAAAAAAGTGTTTTATGAAAATCACCCTGATGCTTTTCAAATCAAATGTTATCTTGTTGTTTTCACCTATTCCAAAGGACACTTGAGAACTACACATCCTTATTATCCCCCTGGAAGTGATCAATTCCAGCTAATTAAGAACTTTATTGCAAAGCCTGGAGTCACAGAAAGCTATCTTCTATGGGTGATTTTCAACTTGCATATCAAGAAGCTTGGAGAAGTGAACCAGCCTGTTTGCTAAGTGATGGGAGAATTTATTTCCCAGAACAATTTAACTGATAACCTAAGGCTGAGTGGTATTTTGCTGAATGTTAGTGACATACAGCCTTAAGTTTTTATCACACATTCACACAACCTAAATGCAACCTTGAGAAGAAAGTCTGTTTGTTTTATTTTCCTCACTACAAGTTAATGGCAAGAATATCAGACTTTGAGAAAAGGGTTCAATTCCCTGCATAAAGTTTGTTTTAGTTGCTACCATTCATCTTCCTAGTTGGCTATCACTGTTCCACGTAGATCGCCAGGATCAAAAACCTTCTCTACTTAAGTGGAAAATCATCATTACTCTCCTATTCAAAGTGCAGACCAGTCATTTTTGGAAATCCTGCCCTAAACCACTTTTAAATTAGCTGAGCATTTCTTCTTCTTCTTCTTCTTCTTCTTCTTCTTCTTCTTCTTCTTCTTCTTCTTCTTCTTCTTCTTCTTCTTCTTCTTCTTCTTCTTCTTCTTCCTCTTCCTCTTCCTCTTCCTCTTCCTCTTCCTCTTCCTCTTCCTCTTCCTCTTCCTCTTCCTCTTCCTCTTCCTCTTCCTCTTCCTCTCCCCCTCCTCCTCCCCTCCCTTCCCCTCTCCCTCCCCTCCTCCCAGTCCTTCTGCCCCTGCCCCTGCCCCTTCTCCTCAGAAAATTTTTCCAGCTACATCTTGGAACAGAAACCACAAAGCTACTGTTCATACAATGCCACATATAGCTCAAACATTAAGAAAAGGGAGCAAGTCCCTTTGCAGTTGAAAAAAAATAATAAATTCATTCCATTGCTAAGTTTGCTTTGGACTGAAATGGATCTTCTAAAATGGAATAACCCATCAAGAATTCAAAGTCTTCCAAATTTTATGCTTGAATTTGTACTGCAAAAGAAGTATTTGATTATCCTAAAATATGTTAGGCCACAGAAATAGTTTCTGAGGGAAAGTGGATTTTCCCTCTGATTTGTTTGTTTTTCTCATCTTGCCATTTTCTTTTGTTTGGACTTATATATTGTTTAGAAAAATAAACCAATTACACAGTGGATAAACCCACCCTTTGAACAGATTTAGCTGGGTTTTTAATTGCATGGAATTTTATAAGAAAAGCACTTATTATGAATTATGAAATGTTAAGCATGTTCTTAAAGGATTTATATAAATGGGTGCATGTATCTTCAAAATGAGAAGGAAGGAAGGAAGGAAGGAAGGAAGGAAGGAAGGAAGGAAGGAAGGAAAGGAAGGAAGGAAGGAAGGCTAATATTTCTGATGCAATATTTTTTTCCAAAGAATACAAAAACTGAAACATACTTAACTCCTGCATAAGTTTAGGCTTTTTATTTATGTCCACAAGGACACTGAATTAACTTGAAATGTTACACTTTAGGAAAATAGACAGATTTATAAAAAATATCTGAGAGCCTAGAGTCCCAGAGTTGAATTCTTGGAGAAATATTTTTTTATTTCCCTTTTATCCCTCCAGTGTTTTCGCCTAAATGTGTGGGCAGACACTTACCCAGTGAAGTCCCATTGTGTATATCAGAACTCAACAAGGACAATTTGATCAGTTTCAATCTCATCCAGTTCCATATTCTTCTTCTAATTTTAAGATAATTTCAACCTGTTTCCATTCAGTTTGCATTTCTTCCATAGTTGGAAATGAATTGTTTGAAGAGACATCTAAAAAGAGACTAGGGACTCTGTCCATTAGTCTGTAGCAAGATAAGAATGATGAATTTCAAACTTCCTTCCTTCCTTCCTTCCTTCCTTCCTTCCTTCCTTCCTTCCTTCCTTCCTTCCTTCCTTCCTTCCTTCCTTCCTTCCTTCCTTCCTTCCTTCCTTCCTTCCTTCCTTCCTTCCTTCTTGCCTCCTTCCTTCTTTCTTTCCTGCCTGCCTGCCTGCCTGCCTTCTTCCTTCCTTCCTTCTTGCCCTCCTTCTTGCCTGCTTTCCTTTCTGCCTTCCTCCCTCCCTTCTTTCTTTCTTCCCCGCTTCCGATTTTTGAAGATCTGCTCTGTTGGGGGAAAGAAACCAGCAAAAAAAGAGGTACTTCTTATACAATAAGACACACTGATTCCAGTATTTCGTCCTTCTCAAAGAGGGATTAACAAGGAATGCCAACCAGTCTCCATTCTTTCATATGTAGAAGAGGAGCGTCTATCAGAGAGATTCTGCAGAGACTTTCTACACTTGGAAGAGCCTACATTTTCAGAGTCTTTATTCACGAATGTAAGTTATTCTTCCTTGCACCTTCTATGGCCAAGGAAGAGGAGAGGAGGGCTGAATGACACCCTGCTTCTCTTTGATAGCAGAGTTTCTTCTACATCTGTTTCCACCATTTACTATGCTATTTCCACCCCTTCCATTTACTTCCACCTGTCTCTATTCAATTCTCACAGTCAGCAGATGAAGGGCAGCTTCCTTCTTTACAGGTATTTATTTTGGCTTGGGAGAAAATTACAATTATTTGGGGTATATACAGTACTGTAAATGAAAAATCAATTCCAGGGCTTCAGACTGCATAGAAAACCTCCCCGCACCAAATTTACACATCAGAAATAAGTTACTTGAAATGCAAGATCCTTAATTTTTCTAATTCTTTCATCAGAGTGCATTATTATACCTAAGCAGAAAATTATATCAAAATTAGTACAGTGTGTACAAAAATCTCTAATCATATATTATTCTTGATGAATGGCAAAATATTCGTATGCCATTAGCAATTCTATTCATTCTTTTTTTCTTCCTTTGGGGACGATTAGAAGCAATTAAGGAGATTCCTCTCAAGTTGCAAAAATTAGACTTTTATTGTGTTTATCTTAAACTGTGTAATTGTCTTTGTAATTTAGAGGCTTGCATACAACGCAGATGGCTTCTTTTCAACAGCTTTCATATACTCATAAACTCATATTAGTATGTTAAATCTCCACTTGGATATTTTCATCTATTATGCATTTGCAACCATTATTTCTCCCTGATTTTGGAAGAAATGCCAAATTAGGAACCTTGGGGAATTCCCACACTTTAGAAAAATCATGTTTCCAGAATTCTGGCATTGTGTTTTTAAGATACATTTAAAAAGTAAGTTATGTTTATCACATCACAGCTTCCCTGTTAAAATATGATAGGCTCAGATAAGTCACACAAAGTCGATCTTCTTGGCTTTTCAAAAAGGACAAATATGTCCTCTTTCATAACATAAGAATGAGAATAGAATAGAGCAGAGCAGAGCAGAGCAGAGCAAAACACAACACAATATAATACAATAAAATGTAGAGTTGAGTTGAGTAGAGTACAATACAATACAATACAGTACAATGTAGGATATAGTGGAATAGAGTAGAGTAGAGTAAACTACAGTAGAGTGGAGTAATTAGGATAGGATAGGATAGAATATGGGCATACTATATTTGCAAACAGAGTTTGCTACCACACCATTGCAGATGGGTTATGCAGAAGGAAATTCACATGAGAAAACTATAGAGTTGGGGTTGGGACAGGGTGAGCGAAATATTTTTTTAGTGCTTTCCTTCTTGACTATATGTTTATTCTTGCCAGTTGCTATGATCTTCTATTTAATCAAATGTTTTGTTCTTCAGTCATCCCAGGGCAGTTTTATCCTACTTGCAGTTTAAAATGTTGATTTCAAAGGAAATATAAGTTCAGTCTTAATCCCTTTTTCTCAGGATTTGTTTGCTGCCTTGCAGTTTGTAAGATCCAACCAGGATTTAGGCATTACTAAGGACTAATAGGAATATTATTTTTAAGTCCCATCTCACAATGTTAATTATGCCCATAACTGTAGCTCCTGTCCTGATAGATACACAAATTATTTATTACAGCCCTATGACACCACCCCACTTCTAAGTGTAGGTTAGCATGGACTTTCTCAAATTCAGGGGACTTTGGTTCCAGATATAGATAGATAGATAGATAGATAGATAGATAGATAGATAGATAGATAGATAGATAGATAGATAGACAGACAGACAGACAGACAGACTGACAGACATATACAAATACATATGCACATACATACATACATGCATGCATGCATGCATGCGTACATACATACATAAATCTCGCTATACTGGATCAGTTATGGAAACCATTGATTAAGACTAACTAATTTCAAAGGCTCCATCCTGGATCGAGCCTAATAAGATGCTGATATCATTTACATATTTTTAAAATAATACTTGAGTGTGACTAGAGCTGAGATGGCCAAGGAAAGTAGGTTTCATTGAAAACAAAGGCTACACTTAGATCAGAATTCCCATTATTTGTGCTATTAATTTATGTGTTATTATATTATTAGTATTGTTATCAATTAATGGGTTAATATCAATTATAGCACTAGCTATGATTTTTGTTTCTTGTAAATGGTATACTCTGACAAAACACTGTATTCAAAAATGTTTATGAATAAAATTTAAAAAAAAAATTAAAAAACAAACAAGTAAACGAAACTTAATATTTTTCTATGCAGTTTCCTCTGCCGCCTCCCTAGGTGAGTTTATGTCTGTCCATATACAGACAGCAAGATTAATAATGTTTGCAAATATTATTTTTTTATATTTCACAATTTTCCCCTCAATTTGTTTGATAAATACTGTTTTTTGATATTTGATCGGCTCTACCTAGCGTGGTTTAAATGAGACAAATTACTGTAATTAAGTTATTCCACTTCAATTTTCCCAGTTCTGGAATAACAATAATTTTATTAGAATGATTTCTAATGCAGCATTTAATCACGCCGTATCACTCTTCAAAAAGGAGCAGGTTTTCAAAAGCTAAAGTAGTTAATAACAACATCTGCAATCTTCCAGAGAAAGAAAGACAAAGCAACTAAATTGGCATTTGATTTCTATTCAATTGTTGTTTCACTTTGTCTTTATTATTGAACAATTAGGCCAGGTTTTTCTCCATCGTTTTGTCCACAAGAAGAAAGGAATGAATTCAGATGACTAATTTTGGACAGCATGCAAATAACCTAATTATAGGTCAGTTGGTTCAAAGTTATAAGGCTGATATTAAGATCCAAAAGTTGGTACATCCCCATTACCAGGCCATGGCCTATTTGCAACTGGGCGTGAGAGTGGCAGGCTGGAATACAACTGCACATGCAGCTAGATTTGTGTGAGCAGTGGGCCGGTGTGCACACACATGTGCACGCAGCTCAACTTGCAATCGAGTTGCATGTTCATGCAACATCTGTGCCAGCCCACCGCTCACCCGAATCAAGCTGTGTATCCATGTGTGTGCCAGTCCACCAATCGCATGACCCAATTCCTCTCACAAAACTTGGGGACTGGTGCTCTACACTCAGCAAAAACATGCATCCATGTATAGGCAGTGATGGAGCTAGTAAGATGATCTCCTGTAATATCCTGCAGGCCATTTTATTTATTTTTATTGTATTGGGACTACCAGATAATTCTGTGAGCGTAGAGTAGACAGAGGAAATCCCATCAAAAATCAGTGGAAAACACTGCCATCCTGCTGTCAAGAAAACTATATCACATTATCTGTGAAGTCTTCAGAGATGGCACTCAAGACTTCATGTTTGTACCTTGTATAGGAAACAAATGATGCCTCTGCTGTGTTATAGGGTGTTATGGCTACCCAAAAGAATAAGTGTTCATTGAGAAGATGTAAAGAAAGGCAGAAAGCAAAGGTTGAGCTATAATAGCAGTAGCACTTAGACTTATATACCACTTCACAGTGCTCTACAAACTTCTCTAAGTAGTTACATAGTCATCATCTTACCCCCCAAAATCTGAGTCTTCATTTTACCCACCTCAGAAGGATGGAAGGCTGAGTCAACCATGAGCCTGGTGAGATTTGAACTGCCAAATTGCAGTCAGCCGGCAGTCAGCAGAAGTAGCCTGCAGTACTGCACTCTAACCACTTTGCCACCATGGCTCATAATACCTCAGAGTGTCAGATCTTCATTGAATCCTCTACAGGTAACTTTCAGAATCCTGCTGCTACTCATGACAGTATCCCTATATCCCATATTTTTTTTAACCAGATGCCCATCATCTCAAGAGGTTCACACTCTAAACTCAAAAGAAAAGGAGGTGGATAATTCTAAAGGGAGCAAGTAATAAAGAAGGCCAAAGGCTAATAATGCTCAGTAAAGGTAAATAGGAAAGAGAAATGTTTTCTTTCCTTTCCCTACTCATTTGAAAACAAAACATTGCTTCCGATTTGCTAGCCTTTGGCGGCGGCAGGGATTTGCCACTGTGCGATCCCTGCTGCGTTCACCGCCAAGGTTCCCCCAATCCATTTGGATCTGGGGGATACAGCTGCCCTGTAGAGGCAGCGGAAGATAGGGGGGATCCGGCAAGGGGTTTGGGGGTGCCGCAAACCCCCTCCCCAGCCGGCTAAACTCCCTTTTCCCGAGGCGGAGGAACAACGGTCAGCAATGGCCGCCATGAAGAAAGCTGCAGCCGGGTAAGCAAGTGCAGGAGGGAGAAAGCTGAAAGAAAAGTGAAAGTTGCTTCTAACTGGGACAAGACGGGAGAAAGTGACTTGGAACCTTGAAAGCTGTTAAGTATCTATTGTTCCTTGCGAGAGTTACAAGCTGCGAATACCTTAAAGGGAAAAGTTTTTTTCTTTGTTCGACTCTCCTTCCTAAAGTGACAGCGGAAAAAAATCTTTTGGCTGTGAGTGGGAAGGGAGAGTGAAAAATAAATCTGAGCAAAATTTGAAAATAAGGAGAAGATTGCCTAGAATTGCAAAGAGTTTAAAAACTTCCAAAAATATATTTGAAAAGGATTTGTGATTACTTTAACCCCAGAAAGAGAAAGTCAAGAAGAAGAAGAAGGTATCTAAAAGAAACAGTCTGTTTGGATTGTTTGGTGATTTTGGAACCTTTGGAAATTACTTCTGATTAAATCATCTGGGTGGTTGTTTGGAAAAACTTTTTCTCTACACAATGGCATCATCTATGGATGAATTGGAACTTATATATCAAAAATCTGAAAGAGAAAAACAAGGAGGGGAAGATGGACTTGGCACTATTTTCCAATAGTTAGAAATGGCGGTTTATATTTATGTGAAGCAGAATGAGGATAATGGGGACAAAGAAGAAGAAGAAGCCATCTTTGATGAGAAAAGGACTTTGATTGGAGAAGGGAAAAAGCGGAGGTCTTTAAGATCTGGAAAATCAGCCCAAAAAGAGAAGAATAAGGTGAAAAAGGGACATTATGTTAAGAAACAACAGAAAGGGGGAAAGCAGAATAAAAGGGAGGTGGGGAGACAAGGGGTTAAAGAGGACAAGGAGAAGAAGAAGCAAGGGAGAAAGGAAGGGATGAGAAGCCTTAATGGTGGGGAGCAAGATATTAAGAAGCAAAAGTTTTTCAGAGATAATGGATAAGTCTTATTGTTAATGGGATTCTAGAAAGGTACATAAGATTGCATTTTTATATCTGTATTTAGAAGAAATTATAGAAAATTAGAAATAATATGCAGTTTAAAATGTGATAAAATATTTAACATAAACAAGTGAAATTTTTGTTAAGAAAAAGGGAGTACTGTAATGAAATATGATTCAAGATTGTGATGTGTGTGTGTGGGGGGTAATAATCGTGGAAAGCATAAGTGTTCCCACAAAGGCATGATATTCAACTGAAATGGATAAAATGTTTAAGATATAAATGATTGTTAATATTAATAATTAGAAGATGGTATATTAGCAAACCCTTTGTGAAATGAGATTTGAAGTAGAAGAAGGAGGAACATTTCAATGAAATATTGAGCTATAATATGTGATGTGGGGGGGGAATAATTTTGAAAAATAGGGCTCTCATAAAAGCATGTGATTTAATTGAAAAGTAATGAGTTAAACATCTAAGATATGAATGAATATCAATACTAATGAATAGATTTGTATTATTTTTGATAATATAGTATAATTTTAGAATGTACCAGACAGAATCCCAATGTATGTTATGTATTTTATATTAAGTACTATAAATATAGGGGGAAAAGATAAAGGCATCATACTCCATATAGTGTATAGGAGAAGTACTTCTTTTTTTTTTTTTAAAGAAGAAAAATAAATGATTGGCTGGAATAGAACAGACAAAGAATAATAAATATTACGATATGAATTGAGAGGAGATAAAAAAAAATTGAGAAAATTTAAAGGAGAGGAGAAGTTATATAGAAAATTGAAAATGTTAAGAAGATATGAAATGGTATGTAAAATGAATATGAAATTGAATTTGTGTCTGTACCAAGAGTTTTAACCCGGGATTAAGCAACTTTCAGAAAAGAGATTTTTTATATTTTTATGTTTTGTGTTTATGTGTATTTATGTATTGTTTGTCTTGAAAAATAAAACTTGTTTTTTTTTTTTTTTTTAAAAAAAAGAAAACAAAACATTAAATCAAAACAGGATTTGGATATCCAAAAATACAAAGATCTGCTGAATTCTCTGGTTAGTGGAGAAAAGTGCAGAGAATAGAATAGCAAAATGACAGAATAACAGAGTTGGAAGGGATCAAGGAGATTTTCTATCCAATCCTTTGCTCTAGAATCTGTGTATTTTATGACTCAGGAAAGACTATGGTAGCTGGGCAATGTTTTAAAATAAACCAAAGCAGCTGCTTTGTGTGTGATTTTCTTTTCAGGGCTTTCTCTATGATTTTTAGCTGCCCAAACCTTTCTATAGGGCTTTTGCTGAGCTTCTCTCTGACTTCCTGCCTCCAAGTGGATGAAAGACGCAGTTCTGAAATGTGGTGGACTTTGAAGCTTCAATGAAGGGCTTAGAGATGGTTAAAAGAAATGTCCATCTGGTTCAGTTCCAATCCAGGAGAAAGGCATTGGAGACAAAATGGAGGCTGATTGGAAAGAGGGTCCATTTATTGAAGAAGCGAAAGCACATGGGTGGTTCTGGGCAGCTGACCACATGGAGTTGAGAGTGAGAGGTTTTTATACCTTCTCTTGGGCTTTGAACTTGAGCTTCCTATTCCTGTGCAAGAATATGTATTCTATTTATTTTATTTGTTTGATTTGCCAATTGTTTACAAGATAAGATAATAAGTATAAGTGTATACATAGTTGTGAATACATGAAATGGGTACATATAAGAAAAATAAAAGAATAAGAGAAACAATAGGACAGGGACGGTAGGCACGTTGGTGCGCTTATGCACGCCCCTACAGACCTCTTAGGAAAGGGGTGAGGTCAATAGTAGACAGTCTAAGGTTAAAGTTTTTGGGGTTTGGGGAAGAAACTACAGAGTCGGGTAGAGTATTCCAGACATTGACCACTCTATTGCTGAAGTCGTATTTCCTGCAATCAAGTTTGGTGCGGTTTACTTTGAGTTTGTATCTATTGTGTGCTCTTGTGTTGTTATGGTTGAAGCTGAAGTATTCACTGACAGGTAGGACATTGCAATGTATGATTTTATATACCATGCTTAAGTCAGACCGAAGACGGCGTAATTCAAGATTTTCTAGTTCTAGAATTTCAAGTCTGCTGGCATAAGGTATTCTACAAGCGAGTAGAGGAGTGGAGAACTCTTCTTGTGAAATATTTCTGGACTTTCTCAATTGTGCTAATATCAGATATGTAATGTGGGTTCCAGACTGATGAACTGTATTCAGTATTGGTCTAGCAATGTATTCTATTGGCTGTTGTTAGACTCCATGGGGCCACATAGGGGTCATGTTTGTCTGAGCTAAGTTCGGTTGATGTTTGGAGGATGATGCAATGTCCTTAGGAGATTGTGCAATGTAGTGAGCTCTGCATCTTGGTGGGTTAACCCTATTATGTCCTGAAGGGTCATGTCTTAATCCCATCATGCTGGAGCTGAAGGTCTTTTGTTTTGTGAATAGTTTGGCCACTCTTTCCTAATGGGCACTAAGTATCTGCTGATGGCAGGGAGCTGGGGCTCTGAGTTTCTGTCTCCCTTAAGATGTTTTATTTCTCTTTTAGAGGAAATATAATATTCTGCCTTTTTAATATTTCCTAAAATATTTCATTCTTCTAGGAGTGCTAACTTTCTACAAGATGCTCGTACAATTTGTAAGCCAGAAACTGTGAATCCCGCCTTAGGAGCACATATAACAGTAGCTTTCTGAAAGAAAGCCAGGCTCCCAAATGTTCATAATTGAGTTTCCACTATGAACCAACACTTGTGTAATGACGATAGTTAATTTGAATGAGTAAGTATCTTTTATTATATAGTTGATATTAGGAGAAAAAGCGGCAGGCTCAGAGAACTCCTTAGTGGCCGTTCTTAAAAATGGGAACTTCAGCGGCCAGACTTTTGCCAAGTAATAATCCTTCTCTACACAAGCAATTAGCATGGCTAGCACTGCATAGAAATATTGCTTCTGTGAATCTAATTTTACTTGTTCTATGGGCAATTAGATGTTGTGGCATGTTTAATTTATGTAGCTATCTCTCGAATGTAAGCTTTTCTATTGTTGCCCACCAGCATTTGAAATTGGACTCTGAGGTTACGGCAGTAGGTATGAAGCAATGAGAAATCATGCATAACTTCACCATGGCAAAGGAATGCATTAGTCTGAGATTCTTAATGAATGGCAGAAAATATTGTTATGCACTCCTTCTAATGTGCTAGATGAATTGTTTCCATTAAGGCAAGTTTATGTCACTTTGATGGAAGATATTGTCCCTCTCCACCTCTGGTAAGCTACCATGGAGAGATAACCCCCCCCAGCATTATTCCTGCACTAAACAGGCCTATAAACAGGTTTGTTACTGGCTATCTTTTCCAATGTACAAACCAGGTTATGATAGACTTTGCTCTCTTGGATGCTGACTAAGATATTGGGCAATATTAAGAATCCTTGTGCCTTTAATATAGTGTTTCATATTTTCTTTGCTTTGAAAAAAAGTTGGCTTCCATTATTTGACAAAGAGGTGATTTCCTAGTAAGAGTGTATGAATCATCCATGATTTGATTCAAATGGTTGATTCATTGCAATGAATCCAGTTGGTTCACACTGTTGCCAAGTGGATTTGATTCAGTGTTTATTTGACTAATAACAAATATTATTTTGAATTCTAGATTCAAGTCAAAGCATTAACTTTTCCAAGACTTGGTGCATTCCAATGACTTTCTGACTCTCTGTTTAACTAATTTTGCTCTGAATGATGAAGTTGCTTGGATAAGCAATGGAACATCTCAGATTAACAAAGTTTGGTCCAGTTGCCCTGATTCAACCTTTAAATACCCTTGGCCTGGATGATTGAGTCTGCATTGACATATTCAGACAAATAATTTACTTGAACAGATGATTTGATCTAATTGCATTAAAATCAATATTTTGCCTTGCTTATTTATTCATATATGAATAGCTACATATCGCAGCATTGGAGGTTAATCCACTGAGAAAGCCAGACTAAAAGGAGCATAACATTCAGGTTATAAAAAGCACTTTTCAACATTTAAAATATCTCCCCCCAAAAAGACTGGATTATATATCCAGGGGAAGGGGGTGTTAGGTAGAAGAAAATAGCATTTCTGGAAATTCCTCATAGAGATAATGAAACATTACTAGATAGTAAATAGCTTCCTTCTCTGCTAAAGAAAGAGAAAGGGAAGTCATAAATATATTATTGTTTTGGCACATTCAGAAAGTAGTGATAATGAAGAAAATCCTTTTAATTCTGCATAGTCCTACTCATAGCTTTCCTGAAAAATTGTCCAATGCATTCTATTGATCATCATCATCAATATTTTTGAGAAAGAACTGAAGATGATAACAAAATGCAAAAATGTACATATAGAAATAGAATGACTGTGGCAAAAGAAGGCAAAAGTAGTAACAATGCAATAATGCATTGCCTTGGTTGCAATCCCAAAATAACTGGAGCATCACTTGAACACCATTGCCATTGACAAAAAAAAACTAGTCTGAAGATCTGACTGACTGTTCGACAGACCAATAATAATATTGCAACAACTATGCTGAAAATTATAGAGTTTATAGCTTAGAAATGGCATCCCTGGAAAAATAAGTACTAGTTTTAAGTGCTAGTTTGATTGTCCTCCACCCCCACCCCCCATTAAAACATCTTCCCCTCCCCATGAGATTAGAAAAATGCTTTTTAGAGATTTGTTTTTGCAATTGATGTGGACTTTTATTTTTAATCATCCAAAAGATTAGCTCCTTGCTCTGATATAATGTCTTCCTGGTATATATTTGATCTAGTTTTGTGTCCTTTGTTTGTCTTTTTTTCTCTCCTAATAAACTTGTTATTGGAAAAAAAAAGAGAGAAGAAAATGCATTTCAGGCCTGTGGTATATTCCATTGTTATGTTCAAAAGTTTCATAAAATTAAGGAATTTCATAGGCAGTTGGTGGTAATAATAGTCTGGGGGGACATTATAATATTTTATGATTACAACTTGCTGGACACTTATTTGAACAAACCAGAAAAGTCCCAGCTCTCTCTTATGTTTGAGGCTTTCATGTTCTCCCTGCTGTGATTTTAATACGAACTATCGCAGTGGTTTGTCTTCTGTACTGTAAACAAGAATTCTTTCTGATGGTGACTCTGTTACCTTTGCAAAGGAAGAAAAAGATTCTAGAGAGGGACTGTTAGAAATAGCCAGGAAGGATATTTGTGTATTTTTAACAGCTAAACAAACTGAAAAATAGGCCCCTTTCATTAAACAAAAAATCCAGTGTTGGTTGCCACAATATTAAAAAAAGGATATTGAGACCCTGGAAAGAGAGTAGAACGACAAAAGATGATTAAGGGTATGGAGGCTACAACATACGAGGAATTCTTGCAGGAATTGGGCATGTCTAGTTTAACGAAAAGAAGGACTAGGGGTGACGTGATAGCAATATTCCAATATTTGAGGGGCTGCCACAAAGAACAGGGAGTCAAGCTATTCTCCAAAGCACTTGAAGTCACGAGAAGAAGCAATGGATGGAAACTAATCAAAGAGAGAAGCAACCTGGAACTAAGGAGACATTTCCTGATACAACAATTAAAAGGCTTGCCTCCAAAAATTGTGGGAATCAAACACTGGAGTTTTTTAAGAAGAGATTATGCAGCCGTTTGTCTAAAATAGTATAGGATTTCCTGCTTGAGTAGGCAATAGACCAGAACACTTCCAAGGTCCTTCCAACTGTGATATTTTGTTAACCAACAAGCAAACATGTTCTTATTTGTATTCTGTAGATATATTTTTGCACCCCAAATATTGTCTAGCTTGTCTTTCTTCCCATTCTTTTTTTAAAAAGACACTGAGTCATCCACTACATTTAAATTAAATTAAATCAAGCCTTTATTACCATACTGTCATAGAGTGCTATTAGGAGGATGAGGTCAATTAAAAATACATTTAAAAGGTTTTCATCTAAATTCATTTCCAAAAATATCAACAATTTGTGATGGAAGTGAAACTGAAATCAGAAGAGTTGTTGAAATGTGTCATTGAAACATGGGATGCTTCTCCCAACAGACTAATTTTGTTGATGAAAGAGTAAGTGACTAAGTTTAGAAGAGTGGGAAAAATGTACGAAATGCACAAAAATACATTAATTCAGTCTCAGAGGTATCGAACTGGTGGCCCACAGGCTGGATGCATCGTGCACAGGCCACACCCACCCCAGCTCCGTGAAGGGAAAAAACATTGCAATACATCAAGTGACAGCAACCTGACATGGTGAGTTTGACACCTGTGCACTAATTCCTGTTAAATCTTCAGTCTTGGCCTCAGATACAAGAGATCTGCCTAATGCTCTTGATAGCTTAAGAGTTTAAACAAAATGTCCTACCATTTTTTTTTGCCATCAGAATTATTTGTGATCCCTGCTTAGGATAGTAAATAATCATTATTCTGACAGGAAGGAAATTGTTCTGCATTTAGAACTTTCTGCGACAAAACCAGATCAGTAAATGCTTGGATTGGTTGTAACTTGAAGAAATGAATTGCTTGATTGTCCTAGAGGTAATTGCCATGTGTGAAAATTGATTGTGCCATCAAGGTGGCCATTTTAATTCTTTGGACTGCACCCAGTGGTTCCTTTTGCTTTCAAATTGTGGTGCTAGAGAAGACTTTTGAGAGTCCCTTGGACTGAAAGGAGATCAAGTCAGTCAATCCTAAAGGAAATCAGTGCCAGTTGTTCTTTTACTGTTCTTGGAAGGACAGATACTGAAGCTGAAGCTCAAATACTTTGGCTATCAAATCAACAGAGAGAACTCATTGGAAAAGAACCTGAAGTTGGGAAAGATTGAAGGCAAAAGGAGAAGGGGACGACATAGGATGAGGTGGTTAGATAGTGTCAGAGATGCAATCAATATTTAATAGATTTAACAGATTAACAGAGTTGGAAGGGACCTTGTAGGTCATCTACTCTAACCCCCACAACCCCAGCAGGCGACCCTCCACCATTTCTGACAGATGGCAGTCCAGTCTCTTCTTGAAAGCCTCCAGTGATGAAGCTCCCACAACTTCCAAAGGCAAGCTGTTCCATTGGTTGATGGTTCTCACTGTCAGAAGATTTCTCCTTATTTCTAAATTGAATCTCTCCTTGTTCAGTTTCCACCCATTATTCCTTGTCTGGCCTTTGGGTGCCTTAGAAAATAGCTTGACTGCCTCCTCTCAGTGGCAGCCCCTCAAATATTGGAACACTGCTATCATGTCTCCCCTGGTCTTTCTCTTCACTAGACTAGCCATGTCCAATTCCTGTAACCGTTCATTGTATGTTTTAGCCTCCAGTCCCCTAATCATCTTGGTTGCTCTCCACTGCACTTTTTCTCGAGTCAACATCTTTTTTAATAGTGTGGTGACCCAAACTGGATTCATTATTCTAGGTGTGGTCTTACAAAGGCTTTATAGAGTGGCATTAGTTCCTCACCTGATCTTGATTGTATCCCTCTGTTAATACAAATTAGGATTGCATTGGCTTTTTTGGCTGTATCTGTACACTGTTGACTCATATTTAATTGCTTGTTGACTAAAATTCCAAGATCCCTCTCACAGTTACTGCTGTTAAGCCTGGTTTCACCTAGTCTATATGTGTACTTTTGGTTTTTCTTGCTTAAGTGTAAGAACATGAGTTTTGGAAAATTTTGGGAGGCACTGGAGGCTAGGAGAGCATGACATGCTGTGGTCCATGGGAACATGAAGAGTCAAGTTTTTGGCTTCCGGAGAGCCTGTGGGAGACTATTTTGGCTCTCCAAGGATTATGTCAGGTTTCCAAGTGATGAAATCCATTTTAAAAAGAAAAGCACAAAATCCATCTTCCAAGACAGTTTCTTTTATTTAGGAAAGCATCAAATTGGCAAAGTCCATGGTAATTCTGGAACTGACCCAACCCAGAATTACCCCACATATTAGAACTTAGAAACAACGCCCCAAAAGTCACATTCTCCAATAGAAGTAATTCAATGTTGCTTGATGTTGTAAATTTCCACCTCCAGTGCCTAGGCATGGACAGCTCGGGTTCCCACAGGAAGAATGATCACCTAACCTAAACAACTCTATCTATCTCCACTCCTCCCCCCTTAGGAATGTGGCAAGCCAAAACCCTTCCCCACATGACTGTCAAAGAGAAAGTAAGAAAAAGAATATATATTAAGCCTAACTAAAATGGCTCAGCACTGGGCTTGACAGAGGCTCAAGTGAAGCCTATGGAGCCTGAGGAAGGCAAAAATGCCCACCTTGCCATGGTGCAGATGGCCAACTAGGCCCGCCCACCATGGCCACAGCCACCCAGCAACCGGGCAGAGAATCAGTTGCTTAAATTTTTGAACCCCACCCCTGCTCCCGGTATTATATTGTATGTCCTCTGCTCCACTAGTGCAATACTGCAACTTCCAACTAGTAGTAAACAGAGACTCTTGCTGTTTTTCTCTGGGTTGAAATACTGGATGACCCAAGAAATATGGTTTTGCCCTGAGAATAATCATGGAAAATAAGTAGCTGCTTGAGCAGCAAAATATACTCTGCATTTAGAGAAGTTGCTTGAGTTATACCAGAGCAAGGAAGAAACAAGCTCACATTCCGATGGTTATATTCTATTTAGAAAAAAAATAATAATGAGCAGATGTGCCTTATTTATAATGAGTCTGTTCTACCACAAAGTGGTTGTGAAAGGGAAAATGTTCTCTCATCCAGAAAGTGCAATACAAGCAAATACCAGTCAGACTCCACTTGCATTAATTACAACTAAGGAATAAAAATAAATGACTTATCCAATGTTTACTAGGGGAAAGCAAGAGATCAATAAGACCATTAATTGCTTGAATAGCAATAAATAGCTTGGCTGCCATCCAAGAGGTGTACCAACAGCAGGTCTTTCCTTATGTTGGATTCATGGCATATAGGTGATAGTCGTAAGCAATAAAGGGGTTAGTGAAATGCAGGCTGTGATAGATACTGTTCTTCGATTGCAATCAAGACATTTGCAAACAATATTAAAGGAAATGTCAACTACATGTCAACCACAACCAGATCCTTCTGATTTATGTCCGATCTACTGCAACCATGCTCTAGTTTGAGACCTCTGTTATACCTCAATTTTGTGGGTCTGGAGCTGGCAATTACTCATCTCTGGGGACACGGTTGAAGCAACCATGGTTGAGCAAGTCCAGAAGTATTTCATGAGAAGAGTACTACACTCTTCTGCTCGCAATAGAATATCACCAGGCTTGAATCACCAGGCTGGAAATTTTGGGCTTGGACAACCTTGAACTACACTGCCTACGGTTGCACTTAAGCGTAGTACACAACATTATCTACGCCAATGTCCTACCAGTCAATGGCTACTTCAGCTTCAACCTCAACAATGCAAGAGCACACAACAGATACAAACTCAATGTAAACTGCTCCAAACTTGATTGCAGAAAGTATGACTTCAGCAACAGAGTGGTCATTGCCTGGAATGCACTGACTCTGTTGTTACATCCTCTTACCCTCACTCCTTTACCCTCAAACTATCCACTATTGACCTCACCCCATTCCTAAGAGATCTGTAAGGGGTGTGCATAAATGCATAATTATGCCTACCATCCCTGCCCTATTGTCCCCATTTATCTGTACCTATTTCCTGTATTCTTACTCATGTTTATACTTATACCTATTATCTTGTAAGCGATTGACAAACCAAATAAATAAATAAACTTCTGTGAGTTTAAAGAGGTGCCTTTTGCAGACTCATCTGAGCCTTCTTGTATCTAAGAGTCAAGGAATCAGCATCAGACTGAATGGTGAACACAGACAAACAAGTCTTTATAATGTTTTCTTTTTGTTGGCCACCATAAATTGCTACCTTGTGTCTCAAGCCATTACCTATCTTCTTTGACATTTAGATCTGACCTATGATTATTTCACTGATGGAGCTTCTGTTTTCAGGAGGTTGTAGGCTTGGACAGTTTTTACAAAGATAATAAACACACAAAGAGGATTATTAAATAATTGTAGTTTTTTTTTCCTTTATAGCTCTACTGTGTTGAGGAAATCTGGATTTTTCATTTACCATGAAGAAGTTGTTGGAAAATTCTAACCTATCAGTCCATCTCATTTTCTTTTTGGTGGGGCTGTTCAAATTTATCAAAATATAAAATACAGAAATACAAATATATATATATGAAAATAACGGGAAAAGAGGGGAGGAAAGGGGAAAGAGGAAAAGGTGTAGGTTAAAGGGGGAAAGAAAAAGAAAAGCATTGACTTTTGATTCTTTTTGGCACAGGAAAATACAACTTCAGCTTTTTACTTTAACTTAATAATTTATACTAGCCATTTCTATAACAACAATCCCACCTCACCAGCAAAATCCTAAAAAAAATTTTTTTTTTCCCCGCCACCTCCAGCACAAAGTCCATAAGTGGTTTCCAAGTAGAAACAAAATTAATGGTATCCTTTGCTTTAATTAAAGCAGTCAGTTTAACTGTTTCTGCTAATTCCATTAGCTTTTGCAGTCATTTGTCCATTGTGGAAATTCATGTCGGCTACATTCCTGTCCTTTGAGTTATTAATAACCAGTTATTAATGACAACAGCACAACAGCACTGTTTGCCATTCCACACTAAAGAGAAACATCAAGAATAAAGAAAAATGGCCTTTTCTGTCTGCTTAAAACCCATGGTTAACTCAACAACTACTCATAAAGGGAGACCTTTCTGCCCTAATATGCTACCCAAGGAAACTTGTGTCTGTCCAGGAAATCAGAATACTCTTATTTGCAGACCTGCCCAAAATTCAGCTCACTGTTCCCATTTGGAGATGAGTTTTTCACAAAACAGGAGACAGCTGCCAATCAACTATATGTAGCCAGATCCTACAGAGTATGAAGTGCAATCAACTCCCTTATCCTGCAGAAGGAGCGTGCATGGTAACATAGCTATTACTGATAAGGCTCCCTTAAACACTCAAAGACCCACAAAGGTCCTAACCAGAAGCCCCCCATTCAATTTTGGAGCTGACTGGAAGTTCAGTTTCCCCACCATAGAGTCTCTTCCTAGCACGGTGTCCTTTTTCCTATACTTGTCCTAACCAAAGGCTCTATCAATTGTGGAGCTGACTGGAAAACCTGCCCCTTGCCATAAGAGTCTCATCCTGGCGCACCATGCTTCCCTTCCCCAACCGGAAGCCCCCCTCAAAATTGTGGCAGTGACCAGCGACAGAGGGATGAAAGAGCCACAGGTGGCTCCACAGCCATGGGTTGCCGACTATGCTAGACCATTTGGACCATTTTTTTTTCATTTCAGTTGCAAATCAAACAGAATTTATTAAACTTTATCATGTACAATAAAAATGGAAAGCATCTGGGAATGGTTAGTGGAGGTTACATCACTTCCATCATTATCATGAGAACATTACAGGGTGACAAGAAGAATATGTAGATCTATACCATGAATTCCTTTCATTCTTATAGAGATGGGTAGAGAAATTGTGCATTAAATTTGAACAGAGATGGGAAAAGATTACTATAAATAATTCCTTTCTGAAATAAGCATCCACCAAAATCTTTTTTGAGTTTTCTTAAATAAACAATTTTGGGAGGAACCAAATCTCCAGATTTGTCCATTCAGTTCGATGGATTACCTCTTACTTCTAGATTTGATTTCTGATTTATCTTTGAGCCTCATAAATTAAAACTGTCTTCTTTTTCTTGGCCAACTTTAACAGCTATAAAGGAGGCAGATTAATTTCTTCCTCTTCAGGCTAGACATAGATAAACCACTCAATAAATAAAAATGGTGATTAAAAATACAACAACTAAGAATGTGTAAATGTATCTTGGCAATACTAGCATTATAACACACACTGAATATTCTGAAGTAAAACTTAGAGGAAATTTAAGAGTAAGAATAGTGTTGATTATTATTATTAATTCAAACGATCAATTTCTACATTTTTTTTTCATTTTTTCATTTGTTTTTTTTTTTTATATAACATGTGAAAATTCAAGTTCAATCCAACAGTGTGTTGTCTGGGTACAATTATTTTTAGGAAATCATAATCAAAATGTTTACAATGATATTAATTCAATAATAATATTTTACTCATCTGCTTTAACAAATCTCCTTTATAACATTAGTCCTTTTTATATATCCATATTTCAAACTTCTGTTTTTATTATCTAATCATTGGTAAAATAAGTCCCATGTAAAGAAATATTCAGTCCTACTGGAAAAGTATGACAAAAGGAATATATATATGATTTTATATGTACTAACTGCAGCTAGAATTGTATTTATACAACAGTGGAAAAGCGAAGAGATCCTGACAGATGAGAATGCAATTTAAAAAATATTAGAATGTGCAGAAATGGACAGATTAACACTTACAATTAAGGAAAAAGAAGGAACTGAATATTTCTTTCTAAATACAATTCTATTTGGTCTCCTTTCTCTGGCCTTCTGTTGAGTAAATTGGTCGAATTCTATTTACCTATTTCCAAATAATTTTTTCTCCAATTGTCTATCAAACTGGGGGAACGGAGGATTAAGTTAATTTGTCCACCAGGAATATAATGAACAGAACCAGCCCTTTGGAATCAACAGATGGTGCCATTTTCAGCTGCTAATGACTTGGCTTCATTTAAATCCTGACCTGAAGGTGCTAAGTCTGCTCAGCCTTTTCCTTCTCTCTCTAGTCATTTAATCCTGCCTTTATTCATTTACAGCAGTTTTCCAAAATTACCACTAAAAGAGGAAGCATAAAAAGGAGGGATAGTGGAGAAAGAGGGATGACCTGGTTGGCTTTATAGGACCCTCAAGATTTGAAACAGCTCCTCCACCAACAACACATGGTCAAACTATGGAAAGTACTTTCAGATCCAGAAAATTTGATTTTAGTCTCTGTCCCCTGGTGAAATGGGATCTGGACTGCAGTAGTCTGTAAAGGTGGAATTACAGATGAGTCTAAGTTTTTTTTTGAAGCACAGCATTGTGCAGGTGACATGAAGGCAGGATCTTCAATGGCAGAATTTATTCTGTTGTGAACTAAAGAAATGTAATTAATAAAGATTCATTTGCATAGCAGGATCGTAATCCTGCACTTCCTATTGGCCCATATAGTGGCAAGTTATGATTGGTTCATTCTGAGCAATCTGATTGGCTGTTGGCGGGCCGCGCCAAGATTCAAACACTATAACACTATCCATTGGTTATCCGGATAGCAGCTTACTCTATAAAAAGTGACTGCTAGCCAGGGGTTTGTCTCTGTTATGCTTGTTGAATAAAGAGCTGAAGTTCACGGTTTACAGTCTGGTCTCCGTTCATTAAACCCATGCCTCAAACCTAACACTGGCGATGAGGATGGGATGCGGAGACAAAAGAGCTGACTAAACCCTACAGAGCACCAACCGAAGCACGTGGCTGAGAGCGCATCTACATCGGCAGGATGTCAGGTGGCGCTATACCACCCGCTCCTTTGACCCGAAAAAGGAAGACTGGGAGTCATATATGGATCGGTTTCAAATGTTTCTAGAAACCAACAATTTGAAAGACGCTACACCCGGAAAGAAGCGGGCGGTGTTCTTGACCCATTGTGGACCGGCAATTTTTAAGATGGCGAAAGCACTCTGAGAAACCGGCTGAGGTGAAATCAATGGATTGGGACAACCTCGAACCTATCCTACGGGCTCACTATGCCCCCGCCGTACCAACGTTGGTCCGGAGACACGAATTTTATCAACGGGATCAGCGGAAGGGTGAAAGTATTGCAGACTTCATCGCTGACCTTAGAAACCTGGGAGGCCTCTGTGGGTTTTCAGACCTAGAAGAAGCTATGCGAGACTGCATAGTTCTGGGATTAGATGACCACACAGTACAGAGCAAGATCATGGCAAAGGGGGACATCGGTCTTGCAGATGCCATTGCAGATGCTACTGCAGCAGAGGCACCAAAAAGTCGGCCGCTCGAATGCGCCGCACCAGCGCACCGCCCCTCAATTTGCCCGTGAAGCCTCGCCTCACCTAGAAAGACACTCAGCAACAGCGCACCATGAGGACCTCGAGTCCCAGTCCAAGAGTGATGAAGAAAGGTTAACAGGCTTGGGCGAGCGAGATCAACAAACTCTAAAATTTCAGCGCCCATGTGCGGGTTGTGGGAAACCACCCGCGATCCGGTTGCAATTTCCTCGACGCAATCTGCCATTCCTGTGGGAAGAGAGGCCACATCGCACGGGTCTGCAGGAGTAAGAGGAATCCAACACGAACAAAAAGGAGAACAACCTCCGCCAAACCACAGGGAACCTCCCTGCAAATCGGGATCGTTTGAATAACCAATGGAACAACCATGCCTACAGCAGCAAAACATCTGCTCTTCCAGCAAGGCGAGAAGAGGCACACCAGACTATTATTATCGGCCACACTTCGTCATTAGACAAACAAAAGATCCGAGTGGAAGTTACCATTGAGAACCAACCTTGCCTGATGGAAGTCGACTCTGGGTCGTCTCTCTCGATGGTTTCCTGGAAGACCCTTAAACAGCTGATCCCTGCCATCCGTCGTCAAGACCTCAGGACACAGAAAATCATCCTCAGAGACTACCAAGGGAACATGATCCCAGTCGTCGGAGAAAGTCAAGTCCAAGTATCTTTTAAAAATCGTGCCGTGTCACTCCCATTAACTGTCGTCGATGATGACCGGCCCAGTTTACTAGGCCTACAATGGTTTGCCCACTCGGGATCGAGGTGGCCGGCATTCACGGGCCGGAAGCGGCGATTGGGAAGAGAGCATCGTCCAGGAATTCCACGGCGTGTTTTCGGACAACTTAGGCAAGTACAAGGGGACCCCTATATCCTTTAGCCTCAATCCAGAAGTAGCCCCTATCCGCCTTAAGCCTGCGTGGTGCCGTTCTCCCTTAAACCCAAGATTGACGAGCAACTTGATAAGTTAATAGCCCAAGGGTGTTGGAGCCTATTGACCATGCCTGTTGGGAAACCCCAATCGTAACCCCCATCAAACCAGATGGGTCAATTAGGATTTGTGGAGATTACCACGCCACCTGAACCACGCACTCCAACAGAGCGCTTATCCGGTGCCTGTGGTTCAACATCTTCTCCACTCCCTGGGCAGCGGGAAGATCTTCGCAAAGTTGGACTTAGCGCAAGTGTATCAACAACTACCCGTTGATACGGAAACCGCAAAGGCACAGACTATCGTTACACACCGAGGTGCCTTTAAATGCAACAGACTCCAGTTTGGAGTGAGTGTAGCCCCAGGGATATTTCAGAGTCTAATGGAGAGACTTTTGCAAGGCATAAAAGGGTTGTGCCGTATTTTGATGACGTTTTAATTGCTGCCCTAATAGAGAAGAGCTCGAACGGCGTCTCAGACTGGTCCTGCATAGATTCAAAAGACGCCGGTCTTAAGGTGAAAAAAAAATAAGTGTCAACTGTGTACTGAGCGGGTGGAGTTTCTTGGGTATCTCCTCGATAAACAAGGGATTCATCCCACCGAGACCAAACTCAGAGCAATTAAAAATGCCCCAAGACCTAAAAGTAAGGCTGATCTCCAGGCCTTCTTAGGACTCATTAATTTTTACAACATCTTCTTGCCTCACAAGGCAACAGTAGCGAACCCTTACATCGACTTCTCGACAAGAAAGCTAATTGGGTTTGGGGTCACAAAGAGGAGCGCTCTTTCAGAAAGGTGAAAGACTTATTAACTTCCGACGCTGTGCTAATGCAGTACAACGAGACTTTGCCATTAAATATTATGTCCGACGCGTCACCGTTTGGGGTTGGAGCCATTTTGAGCCACGTGTTTCCAAAGCGGGAATGAGGCTCCCATTGCGTGCTTTTCCGCACATTATCAAAGGCTGAACGAAACTATAGCCAACTTGACAAAGAGGCTCTTACTATTGTATTGGCCGTGAAGCGATTTCACGAATATGTTTACGGGCGGCCCTTTACTCTAGTTACAGACCACAAGCCTTTACTTGGCATTTTAGCAGGTGATAAACCAACGCCGCATATATTGTCGCCTAGAATGACTCGCTGGTCAGAATTCCTAGCAGCCTACAACTACGTACTGCAGCATCGCCCGGGAAAGCCATTCCCCACGCTGACGCTTTGAGCCGTTCCCCACTTCTGGAAACTGTCAGCGACCAGCTCCAACCCTCACTACGCTGCAAATTGAAACTCTCAACTCGCCGCCACTAGCGGCAGGGATATCGCCCGAAACAAAACGGGACTCTAGCCTTGCAAGAGTTCTCAGTTGGGTCGAATGCGGGTGGCCAGTCGAAGAAACCCCCACCACTTTTGCGCCATTCAAACACCGGCAAACGGAACTATTTTCAGCCAATCACTTTCGAGTGCATTTCTCTAGTTGGATACTATAGAAATGATCCCTGAAAGTATAGTCTCCCAGAAGGGCTGCATCCTATGGGGAGATAGAGTCGTCGTGCCAGAGAGACTACAGCGACTCGTGTTGCAAACCCTGCATGAAGGACATCCGGGCATCATCCGCATGAAGGCTCTCGCTCGAAGCTACGCCTGGTGGCCAGGCATCGATAAATAAATTGAAGCCTGGGTAACCACGTGTAGAAACTGCCAAGAGGTCAGCAATGCCCCACCGAGAGCAATTCCCACACGAATGGGAAACTCCTCGAGGCCCGTGGTCCCGCATCCACATTGATTCGCGGGACTCACTAAAGGACACACCTTTCTTCTAACCGTGGATGCTTACTCCAACTGGCTCGAAATCCACAAGATGAAAAGCACGACTACTGACTCCGTTATTAAAAAACTAGATAGATTATTTGCAACACGGGTTCCCGGACATTCTAGTTTCCGACAACGGACCCCAGTTCACGGCCTCACCTTGAACAATACCTGGTGGACCGGGCATCCGCCATGCCTTAACCGCCGGCTCACCCTGCGGCAAGCGGTAGGGCAGAACGGATGGTCCAATTCGTTAAAAGACACTACAAAAAATGGATCCTGGGGACATCGACACTAGATTGAACAAAATACTCTTACTACAGCACATTACCCCCACAGTGTCACCAACAAGACTCCAGCCGAACTTTTAATGGGGCGGAAGCTTCGCTCCCACCTCGACCGATTACACCCGTCTTATTCGCCAGAGAAACCTTGTGGATCCAGCGGAGCGCATCGCCAATTCAAGGTAGGCGACTTGGTCTATGCCAAAAACCTTTCCGGCGAACCGTTGTGGGTCCCAGCCACCGTAGTCTACCTCACTGGCCCTAGATCTTACCGCCTTAAGATGACAGACAGCAAAATATGGAAACGCCACATAGATCAACTTCGATCTCGTTTACAGCCCAATATCCGAGCCCCGGACTTCCAAACTCAGGGGGAGGGAGTGCCGAGGGGGACGAGGGCCGTATAGGCGACGGCGTAGGCGATGACATAATCGAGGACAGGCGGTCGCTAAACCGAGTACTCGCACCACCTGAAGAGGGTCCAGGATCAGGGCATCCTCCCCACAGAGGAACACCGTAGTGGAAACATGCCCACCCGATCCAGGAATGGACTTAAGGGACCCTGATAGTATCGAAAACAGCACCGCGGAATCAACCCGTGTGAAGATGAGCCTTGCGTTCCACGAACCGAACTTTAAACAAAAACCGGTGGAACAGCGAAAATCGAATAGGCAGGTAAAAGCGACCTGCATACCTGCGCGATTACATCACCACGGCCGTCAAACGGAACCCAGGGGGAGGGTGTTGTGAACTAAAGAAATGTAATTAATAAAGATTCATTTGCATAGCAGGATCATAATCCTGCACTTCCTATTGGCCCATATAGTGGCAAGTTATGATTGGTTCATTCCGAGCAATCTGATTGGCTGTTGGCGGGCTGCGCCAAGATTCAAACGCTATAACACTATCCATTGGTTATCCGGATAGCAGCTTACTCTATAAAAGAGTGACTGCTAGCCGGGGTTTTTGTCTCTGTTATGCTTGTTGAATAAAGAGCTGAAGTTCATGGTTTACAGTCTGGTCTCCGTTCATTAAACCCATGCCTCAAACCTAACATATTCCTTAAATGTTTCCTAAATCGGGATCTGCAACCAGTGGCTCTGGAGCCACATGCAGCTTTTTCGGCCCTCTGCTGTGGCTCCCTGTCGGCTGATCCCACCACTGGTGGCCTTGCCCCTCCCCTCTCCATCACTCCTCCCCTGGCTTGAGAAGGTAAGGGTGATGGCGGGGGATGGAGGCTCACTCCATATTCCAGAGCAGAAGGTGACTGAGTGGGAGTGAGTGACATCAAGTTGGCCATGCCCACCAAGTCACACTGGTTGTTAAATTATTGGCTCCCAGTGTTTTCTTTTCTGTGGGAAATGGGTCCAAATGGCTCTTGGAGTGTTTAAAGTTGCAGACCCCTAAGTGCAGGTAAAACACCACTACTATTAATAAAAGCATGCTAAAAATATTTATTCCCCCCAAATATTGGGGACATAGATGTCATCAAAGAACCATTTCTCAGAAAGAAATCTTCTCTTTTAATTCACCAAATGGACACTGGGGAAAAGAAACAAAATAAGTCTAGAGATATAAATCATTTTCGCTGTTTATAGAGTAACAATTTGTTGAATTTCATCTCCCCAATGGAAACATTTTACTTTTCATGGGCTCTTCCCATTTGTATTTGTTGAAAGATAAGAGTTTACAAGCTTATGTATGTTAGGAGGAAATGTAACAGAACAGAATAATAGAGTTGGAAGGGACCTTGAAGGTTTTCTAGTCCAAGCACCTGCTCAGGCAGGAGATTCTATACCATTCTGGACCGTCCACTGGCTGTCCAATCGCTTCTTGAAAACTGAGTATCTAGAGATGCATATATGTTCCTTTTACATAATTATACTTCCCTTTTAAGACTCTCATTCCTTAAGTAATTCGGAGTAGAGTTAGGGTGACTGGGTGGAGCTGAGCATTTACTGGCCAGATGCCCTTCCTGACGCCATGTGGAGTTCACAGCAGATATTCTTTTCTTTGCACCTGGGCAGAGAGAAATATCTGCCGCTACCTAGGATTGAACTTTCAACCTTCCAAATGGGAAGCAATTATCTTGACCACTAGGCCACCATGCCACTCTTCCTTATACATAATTATCTTTGCTTAAAATGTACCAGGGATGTGGTGGCTCAGTGGCTAAGATGCTGAGCTTGTCGATCAGAAGGTTGGCAATTCAGTAGTTCAAACCCCTAGCACTGCATAACGGAGTGAGTTCCCACTACTTGTCCCAGCTTCTGCCAACCTAGCACTTCAAAGCACATATAATAATAGGCACTACCTTGGTGGGAAGGTAACAGTGCTCCATGTGCCTTTGGCATTTAGTCATGCCAGCCACATGACCATGGCGACGTCTTTTCGGCTTAGAAACAGAGATGAGCACCACCCCCTAGAGTCAGGAACAACTAGCACATATGTGCGAGGGGAACCTTTACCTTTAAAATGCCCAACGTAAGCTGGTTACAGGCAAATAAACCAAAATGTCTGTTGGTTGGTAGCTGAAATATAATTTTTAATGTACTACTTTTAAGAGATATAATTCAGATTTTCTTGAGCATCTTATCCGCTTCTGAGATGTGGGTCTCTTTAATCATTGAAGGAGCACTGGAGTTTTTTTTTAAGGGTAGCTGTATTTGAAAAATACTAAATTCAATTCATGGAAATCTGGATTATCTGTACTCATTCTCACATTGTCAGAATAATTATTTACCTAACAAGGTGTCCTTGATGAATTAGAATTGGAGTCGAAAGAAATAAAGTGGCTTGGGATGGTTTTCAGATCAGAGTTATGACAAAAATCAATATCTCCCACTGTTAGACATGTTTATGGTTAGAGACAGTTGAACATTACCACCTTTTCTGAGACTGGATGTGAAATATGCATGACAGTTATCCAGCCCACATGCTTTTAATGTTCATGTGTTTGTACCTCCCATGGCAGTGCAGCATTATCCAACAGGACGTGCAATTTCCACACTACTGGCTATATTTATTTTTGATTCCACCTGTGTATTGAATCTTACCCTTTTGTGGATGCTAAGAAAATGGGCATCAACTCAAAAAAAAAAAAAAAACAACACTTCAACTCTTGCTCTGCCTCTTCCCCA
This sequence comes from Notechis scutatus, assembly GCF_049901735.1. Classification (NCBI taxonomy): domain Eukaryota; kingdom Metazoa; phylum Chordata; class Lepidosauria; order Squamata; family Elapidae; genus Notechis; species Notechis scutatus. The sequence goes on from NC_142013.1 coordinate 104,691,863, forward strand.
GCCTCTTTAAGAAATAAAAAATAAAAAGAAGACAACATGAATAGTGCTAAGACACTAATTAAATCTGTTTTCCAATTATGTTAATTAAACTACAAAGGAAAATGTAAACCTAGAAGTCTCCAGAAATCTCAAGCATTTTATATATATGTTTTTTGTTTTGTTTTTTTGTTTTTAAATAGAACTGCATTTGATAGACTGGCAGTAATGCCTCCCCTTGAAAATATATTCTAAATGGTCACAAATGTGTATTAAATTCTTCTCTTTGATCTTATAAGTGTTGAGGGAAAAGAACAGGTTGCAGGGGAAGGAAAGTGCTTTTTGAAGAATGCATTCAGGGATTTGGAGATTCCAGAAGAATGCCCCTGTTTGAGTTAAGAAATTACTGCTAATAATAAACAACCAAAAAAATCTGTTAGTATTTGCTGCACTAATGCCACATCTGAGGCCAGTGGGCAAAGCTTGCCTTCATTTTAAGGTATAAGACACACATATTAAGCATCGCTGTTTCAACCCACTCAAAGCCTAAGGGGTCCCAGTACGCAGCACAACAATCTCACAACAAATGATAGAGCACTTTAAGAGAGCTTTGCCTGCCTAATCATATTATAAGCAGATTCTTATTGGTCCCCAGAATGTCTGAGCTGCTTCTCTACAATGGCACTTACATTACTGTAACTGAACATGGGCTTGCCACCAAGGAAAACCTGTTTAACCTTTCCTTGGCACGTGGGACTGTACTTCAAGTTCTCCTGTATGTCACACTGTACGAAGAAAGACTGCCTGACATGCCTTGCTAGACTGACCTTTCGTTGGTGAGTGGAGTATTGTCAGCAGTGGGGAAAAGCTTGTGGACTTTAAGAGCCCTATCTGCTCCCTAGAGATGGATTGGATTAAAATACTAAAAGCACATCAGGGCACGAGGCATAAATTCCTTTCTTCGCAGTGTCCCGAGTTTGCATCCAAAGCTTCTGTGATGCCATGAGGCACTGGAGAAAGGCAAGGTTACAATTAACCGTAGTTGGATGACTGCAAGGTAGCAATAGCAATAGCACTCACACTTACATTCTGCTTCATAGTGGTTTAGAGTACTCTCTAAGCCAGTGGTGTCAAACTCGATTTCGTTGAAGGCCACATCAGCATTGTGTTTGACCTCGGGGGGGGGGATTGGGTTGGGCATGGCCAGCTCAATGTCACTCATGTCAGGGGTGTCTGTGGTGTGCCAAGCACTCTGCAAGCGAAAATGGGCTCCTGACCTCCATTTTCGGCTGTGATGGCCTCCTGCAACCCTCTGCCAGTGAAAACGGAGCTCGGGAGGGCCCCTGTCAAGCTCTGAGGGTGGTGCTGCTTGCATCGGAGCCCGACAGCTCTGATGGGGATCTGGAGGATGCAGCTGTGGGGAAGCCTGATACCTTCCTTCCTTCCTTCCTTCCTTCCTTCCTTCCTTCCTTCCTTCCTTCCTTCCTTCCTTCCTTCCTTCCTTTCTTTCTTTCTTTCTTTCTTTCTTTCTTTCTTTCTTTCTTTCTTTCTTTCTTTCTTTCTTTCTTTCTTTCTTTCTTTCTTTGATTTGTCAATCGCTTACAAAATAATAGGTATAAATATAAACATGAGTAAGAATACAGAAAATAGGTATGATTAAATGGGGACAATAGAACAGGGACGGGAGGCACGATGGTGCACTTATGCACACCCCTTACAGACCTCTTAGGAATGCGGTGAGGTCAATAGTGGATAGTTTGAGGTCAAAGGAGTGGGGGTTAGAGGATGTAACAACAGAGTTAGGTAATGCATTCTAGACATTGACCACTCTGTTGCTGAAGTCGCACTTTCTGCAATCAACTTTGGAGCAGTTAACATTGAGTTTGTATCTGTTGTGTGCTCTTGTATTGTTGCAGTTGAAGTTGAAGTAGTCACTGACTGGTAGGACATTGTAGCAGATAATTTTGTGTACTACACTTAAGTCCAACCATAGGTGGTGTAGTTCAAGTTTGTCCAAGCCCAAAATTTCAAGCCTGGTGATATAGGGTATTCTGTTGCGAGCAGAGGAGTGTAGTACTCTTCTCGTGAAATATTTCTGGACTCGCTCAATTAGATATTATATACAGATATACAGATACTGATTTACCTTTGCTGGGGTGCCTGTGGATGACGTGGCTGTCAGAAAGCCCAACTGTTCTGACTAGGCTCGCCTAGATGACACGGCTGTGAGGGATCCCCGTGTGAGCCTCCCTGCCACAGAGGAGCCTGCTGAGACTTGGATGGCTATTGGGATTCCTGACAAGAGCCCCAATGCTGACAGTATCACTACAGGGTATTTGCGAGTTCCGCTGTGCTCGCTGGCACCAGGGTGTTGTTTGGGAAGGGGGTGGGAATAGAATGAGTAGATGGCAGTGCTAAATAGGGTATATAGGCGGAAATAGGGTAGGTAGGGATTGACAGCCCGTGATTGACTCTAGGGAATACAGTTAGGATAATTAGGGTATGGCGGTCTGTAGGAGGTAGCTGTGTTTGGCAGGGGGCATGGCCACGGTTATTAACAGAGCTGGGAGGCAAATGCTCCCAGTGCTAACCTTAATCAGCTTTCTGTTGTTCTTGTCAGATATGGAGGTTGATGCTTGTGAATAAAACAAGCTTTAAACCATCTGGGCTGTGAGAGTTGGCTTGTTTATTTTGGCGAATCTTCAAGCTCCTAGAAGACCAGCTGAGAGCCTCACGCAGCCCTCCCGAGCTCCGTTTTTGCATGCAGAGGCACCATGGGCTGTCCTTTGCTGTTTCCAGGGCAGCCCTATGGGCCAGATCTAAGCTCCCTGCAGGCCGGATTTGGCCCCCTGGCCTTGAGTTTGGCACCCTTGCTTAAGTGGTTTAGAGGGTCAGCATAATAGCTGGAACCATCTAGATCCTCATTTTACCAATCACAGAAGAATGGAAGGCTGAATCAACCTTGACCCAGTCTGGATTGAACTCCTGGCAGTCGGCAGAATTAGCCTGCAATACTGCATCTAAACCACTGCACTACCATGGCTCTTTCAATGCACTGCCCTGTTGTCCTCAAATGAGATGTTTCAAGGATTTAAGAAGCCCTCCCATCAAAGGATGAACAGAACTCTGTGTGTCTATGTGTGTACACCCATGATTTATACACAACCAACCTGTCTGTTTTGCTAGCTGCCAACAAAGCTCCTGGGACCTGGGTTTGTTAGCCTCCAACAGATGCCTACACAATAAGATGTCCAGTTTATAAAATAAAGAGCTATATCCTTAATGCATGGAACAGCCATTCTTTAGCCTATTAAAGCATTCTCCCACAGAGAAACAGACAACGATATAGATGCAAGCTAAAGAAGAAGGAAAGCAACAGAAATATAGAGGAAGGAAGGAGAGAAGGGAGACCTGCTTTTGGGAGAGAAGGGGTTGTAGCTTCAGAAAGAAGGAAATGACAGCATTTAGCCAAAAGTTTAATACTTTTGAGGAGAGAGAATTTCCTATTGTACGTTCGCTATAGTTCTATGATGATACAGAAATAAATAGACTGATAGATTAGATTAGATTAGATTAGATTAGATTAGATTAGATTAGACAGACAGACAGACAGACAGACAGACAACTTTATTGTGATCACAGTCCAACCAACAGAGAATGGACATCTTTGATGCTGTGGTAACAAGTGATTAGAATGCAGTACTGCAGACTACTTCTGTTGACTGCCAGCTGCCAGCAGTTCGAATCTCACCAGCTCATGATTGACTGAGCCTTCCATCCTTCTGAGGTGGGTAAAATGAGGACCCAGATTGTTGGGGACTCTGTAAACTGCTTAGAGAGGGGTGTAAAGCACTGTGAAGCGGTATATAAGTGCTATTACTATGATATCTTGTCCAAACACAGTCATAATCTACTCAGTTGTTGGTTGGTGCCTGGTTGGACAAACGGAATAGCAAAACCTAGCCAATTGGAGTAGGGTCTTGGTTATTCAGATAATATAACATAAAGCATGGCTATTGATGGATTTTCAAATTTGATTCAGGTGGCCTATAAAGTCCTATATCACTTGATCTAGAAAAAACCTTCTTTGGATTTTATTCCTGTTTTAGTTCCAAAAAACAACTTGAGCATGGAATAAGTTATGCTTTGGTGTGGGAAAATAATCAGGGTCCAGCTAAAAGGCAACCAATGCGTATCTGCAAAAACAAAGAAACTCTAAGAATTATAAGAATATGCTGAGAAGCCAGACCCTCTGGAGCAATTTGTAACATTGAAAGTAGGTAAATATGCTTAGAGATAAATTCTTACTGTGAAATGTTGACATCATAGTGGGAATGAATAGAAAAATATAATGGCGTAATTAATGGTTAAAATGGATTTAATGAGTATTCAATTATTTTATGAGCTATCTAAATGTGTGTTTGCTATAAATGCATATTCACAGCAGCAATATAAATATTTTAAATATAAAGAAATGCATAAATAAGTAATGCCTATGGAAAGGTCATGTGGGACAGACATTTAGTAAATAATACCAGACGTTTTTTGTCTGAATTAAAGGTTTACAGTTGATTCTTACAAAGTCTCCAACGATTGAGGGAAAATGTCTTATTCAATAAGAGGTTTCTGATTTGCAAAAACCACATAATTGAATCAAGCTGTGGCATTTGTTTATTTTTGCTATTCTTTGTGGATTGTGAATATTGATGAAAGCTCACTTCGGTTCTATATTGGGCATCCCCCTTTTCCATGTGGAAGTTTTCTTACTGGTAGTTTAAGTCTAGACTTTAAATAGAGAGGCAAGATTAATTTAGATTCATGCCTCATTCTTTCTTGCTTCACAAATGTATGCATTTTATTTATTTTTGTTAATCAAATGGATATGGCTGCCCACAGATGTGGGCTGCTGCCAGTTCACACCAGTTCTGGCAGACCAGTAGTTAAGATTAGGCACAGTTTGTTGAACCAGAAAATCCCACTACTGGTTGGCCCTGACCCTGCCCATTTTTCAGCCTGCTTTGGGGGCCATTTTGGCCTGGAAAATGGCCTGAAAATGCTCCCCAAAACATGTCATTTGGGGTGTATTTTTGGGTTGTTTTGGGGCCATTTTAAGGTCATTTTTCAAGCCAAAAACAGCCTGAAAAACCACCTGAAAATGCCCCCCAAAATAGCTTGGAAAATGGTCTGAAAATGACCTCCAAAATGGCCTGAAAATGGCCCAAAAACAGGCTGAAAAACAGATTAAAAATGGGCGGGGTGGGGTCAGCCAGTGGTGGGATTTGCCCCAACCAGCTGAATCTTATCTCTTCCTTTGAGGTAAGTGACTGGGAGGTGGGGCTGGGTGCGATGAGTGACATCACTACCCAGTCATATGATATCCCTATATGCCAAAGGCGCACAGAACACCGTTACCTTCCCAGCAAAGTGGTAGCTATTAATCTACTTGTATTTGTGGGCTTTCAAACTCCTGGGAGGGCAGAAACTGGGCCAGGAATGGGAGCTCAACCCATTGCATGGTGCCTGGGTCTCATGTCTGTCAGCACCTTTAACCACTGAGCCATCACCTCCTCTTCATATATAACTTCATATACACAGGTCATATTTTGAATCAGATTACTAACCTATCTAAGCCAATATTTTAGGTTTTGGTCATGCCGACGTGGGTTGGTATGACTGCGTCAAGGTTTAAAAACCTGCCATGCAATTTTTGGGGAATTTTTGCTTTTGTGAACAAGTATTTTCAGGGTGAACTGGGTGTGCAGATGGCTGAACTGGGGGTCCCAGGGTTACTGTAGATATCTCATAACATATTTCCCCCCCGCGGCTGACAGGGGACCATAAAGCCAGGAGCTGCTTTAATGAAGAGTGGATAAGTGCAACATTCAAGATTGTTGAAGACCGGGATCTCTTCCTCCAAATCATTTTCAAAGCATGCACAACCCCTACAGGGACATTTCTCTAATGGGTATTAAATATTCACTTCCATATTTATCTGTTCGACCCAAGGCAAGATTGAAAACAAATTATGCCATCACACATTCCTAATTAAAAGATATAAAGGCTGTTCCAATATTCAAACAAGAATGGAGAAAAATAAACAATTAAAACAGCATTACTAAAGCTTGAGTTAAGTTCAAATAAGCATTTGAATTAACAGTAGAGACTGACTCCTAACCTGGGCTGCACTGTGGATGCTTTCAAGCTACAGCAACTTGCTCTGGGCTGCAAAATCTCAGACAAACAGTAGATGGCACCGATTTTTCTACTTTGCTTTGCTGCCATCTAATGGCCATGCAGAGATGTGCAGTCTAGCCTTAGTAGTTTTAATAATCTATGTTGGACTATGCTTTCTTAAAGCCCAAAGATTTATGCTTGAATGAATTCCCTTGTACACTTGTTCCTTAAAGATCACACTTTTCAAAGGAAACCTATATTTTATCCAGAGCAGCCAGGATATATATATATATATATATATTTACAAAAGCCACCTGAGTCTTTAAACAACTCCAAATTATTTACTCGGGAAAATTGAACATCTTTTATTGCAACCTTAGTTCCAACCAGATTGTCAAGTAGGACTTTGCAATTACAAAAATGTTGAAAAGAGATATTTGAAATACTTCGACAGAAATGTACTTGTGAACTCAAAGAACCATGTGGACCATGCAAGCTAGCAGCCTAGCTCAGTGCCTAATTATTAGCTTAATGTGTGTATTCTCTTTCTCTTCTATAGATTAAAGTTTATTATATGGTAGGGAAGATAACGGACATCATTTCCCCTTATTTTACAGTATAACTTCATTAAAGCAAAAGGCTGGCTAGTCTCAACAGGAGTTCTTCACAGGAATTGCTCTACTCCTATTTAGCATATCTGTGAATTCTATCAGCAATGTTTGTTTCTCCTGAATATTTATGAAAGACTGTCCAGTGACCTGCCTAGTGTCTCTGGGTTTGTTCTGCATTAACAATTTCTCAAGTAGAAAGCAATCAGAAAACTCTTCTTCCTTGAGAGGAAGGAAGGAAGGAAGGAAGGAAGGAAGGAAGGAAGGAAGGAAGAAAGGAAGGAAGGAAGGAAGGAAGGAAGATTCAGGAAAAAAAATTATCAGAAAATATGACTATGAAAGAAGAAAAGCCTACCAACAGGCTGGGACCACAACAGAGGTGGTATTCAGTAGGATCTGACCAGTTCTAGAGAACTGGTAGCAGAAATTTTGAGTAGTTCTGAGAACCGGTAAATGCCACCTCTGATTGGCCTCACCCCCATCTCTTCTCTGCCTCCCGAGTCCCAGCTGATCATCTGGGTCTTCTTTTGTTGCCCTGCACAGGAAAACAGAGCTGGAAAGCAGGTTAGTGGGGTGGGAGGGAATAGGATTTTGCAGTATCCTTCCCCTGCCATGCCCATCAAGCCAGGCCCACTAAGCCATGCCCACCAAGCCATACCCACAGAACTGGTAGTAAACATTTTTGAATCTCACCACTGGATCACAACAAACAATTAATATAATGAAGAGATTTTGACATTTAGACAGTCAAAGCAGTTAAAAATACTGTCTAATTTGCTGAGAAGACACAATATTAGGAATGTTCTAGGGCAGGACTGTCAAACTCCCAGCCCGCAGACCAGATGCATCACATGCTGGCCACACCCATGCCCGGTTTAGCGAAGGGGGAAAAAGTCATGTGATGCCACCATTGTCAAGCCTGAAATTGACATATGTGTAGCCATTTTAGTTAGGCTTAGTATATATGACATGAGTTCGTATGGATGACACGACTTTGACATCCCATGTTCTAGGGAGATTACTGATGAAACTTGACTAGCACTTCAGAGATGACCTTGCATAGAAAGACACACCTTCTATTTCTGTTTTCATAAAAGGTGAGAAGTAACAGCACTGGCACCTTCTGGACAGGTTGCCCTCTTAAACACCTTTGTCTGACCTGTGTCACATTCAGAAATTCCTCATTTGATGCTTCCAAAGTTCAGGTAGATAGGACAATCAACATATTTTAACATGGTGTCATAATCTTGACTGCTTTAGAGATGTGGAAAAAACAGTATAGTAGAGTAGAGGTTGAATGAAGGATCAACCCAGCAATAAGGAAAGAGATGAAGGAATGTTTTATATCTGAAATGAAGTTGGTATGTAGTCTTCTAGACTAGCAGGGACAATTTTTTTTAGTTCTCTGTCCTTTGATAAATACTATCCTTCCCATCATTTGCAGTAAATGCCACGTATTTTAACACCTGTTTTGGCCATTCTGTACTATCCACAGAGAAGACATAGGCCAGCTCTGTTTTTGATATCTTGGCTTTGCTTAAGGCTACCATATGTAATCTGCACATATATGGAAAGCATTAGAAATTGGTAAGGAGATGTGGAATACACCAAAGTTTTATTACTTTCTAATGGTCCTTCTGGATCCATGGAGCTCAGATATCACACCCCTTGCCTTGTCTGAAGCCACAGCTACAGGTGCTTTGGCTGCAGAACTTCCAGTAAGAGCCCTGCTTTGACCACATGACACATATTACTATGGGGAAGATCAAAGGTGACATGAGCTATCTTTGCAAGCACTCTTGCTGGATCACGTACAAAGACAGCTCTGCTTCAATTCTTCAGGGAAGGCAAGGAACACCTGAATCAGGGGTGGTATTCAACAAGTTCTGACCAGTTCTGGAGAATTGGTAGCAGAAATTTTGAGTAGTTCAGAGAACCGGCAAATACCACCTCTGACTGGCCCCGCCCCCATCTATTCTCTGCCTCCCAAGTCCCAGATGATTGGCTGGGTCTTCTTTTGTTGCCCTGCACAGGAGAACTTGAAAGCAGGTTCGTAGGGTGGGGAGGGAATGGGGATTTTGCAGTATCCTTCCCTTGCCACCCCCACCAAGCCACGCCCACAGAACCGGTAGTAAATGTTTTTGAATCCCACCACTGATCTGAATCCAAACTTCACTAGCGATGTATAGATAGAGTAAAGCAGATAGAACAATGATCCTGAGTTTCTTCTATTAGAGCTACCGTCCTTGTTTTGCAAAAAAAAATCTAGATTGTCACTAGTTGGCAAATACATTTATTTATTTATTTGATTGTTTGTTTGTTCGTTTGATTTGTCAATCGCTTACAAGATACAGATATAAGAATAAACATAGTTTTGAATGCATGAGATAGATACTTATAGGAAAAAAGAAAAAGAAACAATAGAACAAGGATGGTAGGAACGATTGGTGCGTTTATGCACGCCCCTTACAGGCCTCTTAGGATTTCTTGTATTTCTTTGCTGTCTTTTATTGGAAGTAAAGATTTTCTCCAGCCCAAATATAGAAGTTTCATCCAGGAGGACATGGGACCAGATTCAGTTCCCTATTCCTGCTCAGGACAATATAGAGCTAAATGGACGAACCGCCTGATTCTGACCATTAGGCAGCTTTCCATGACAGTTCTACAAGAGTTTGTTCCCTTAGCAGCAGCAACTTGACAAGTGAAAACGATTGCTTTAATGATCTCTTAATGTACCTATGGAGTCTCATTATTTCTAGCACACCTTTGCCACCCTGGAAAGAGCCTTTATAAATGGTCCTCTCTTGACCGCCTTCCATCTGCTTCCTTCTTCTTTGTGTTATATTTGTAATATCTCTGCCTTGTGGCCTCACTGGTGAAATGACGACAGAACTGCCTGTCTAAGCACTTTTGTGATGATCATCTGAAAGTTGCTGTTTGGGAGTGTGCCAGCAACACGGTGTGTTTTTAAAGGCCGTTGTGAAGATCTCCGAGTTGTCTCCATGCTCCAGGTACTGCTGTGGCCCCATCAATAAGATGGTCAGGTATGTATCAGGCTACTTTACAGCTATGACAATTCATGGAAGATGCTCATCTTCAATTGTTGCATTCTTTGTCTGCCTAAAAGTTTGCTTGAAACTCAACGTTAAGAAAACTAAGATCATGGCATCTGGCCCTCTCAATTCCTGGCAAATAGATGGGGAAGAAATGAAGGGAGTGACAGATTTTATTTTCCTGGGCTCCAAGATCACCGTGGATGAGGGCCAGGGGTGGGATTCTGTTTGGACCAGTTCTATAGAACCGGTTGTTACGATTCTGTGCAGTACAGAGAACCGGCAAATCACACCACTGGCTGGCCCTGCCCCTCCCCACCCACCCCACCCAGGAGGCTTCCCTGAGGCCCGGTCAGGGGTGGTATTTATAGGGTCGGGGGAGGGAGAAGTGGCCTGAGAGCAGAGCTGAACCTTCTTTAGGATTGAAGATTCTATTTTTCAGTGCAGACTCAGGCAGCAGATTGCAGAAAGGTAGATCTGGGAATGAATCTGTGATTCTGCAAGCAACTCAATCTTTGATTTTGGATAAAAGTTGGCTCTTTTTTAAAAATAAAAAATTCAATCTTTACATATATATTTACCATATTTACACACAAGCCACGCCCAGCCAGTCACATGACCACCAAGCCACACCCACAAATTAGGCCATGCCCACAGAACCATTTGTTAAGAAATTTGAATCCCACCCCTGATGGGGACTGCAGCCAAGAAATTAAAAGATGCTTGCTCTACTAGGGAGGAAAGCTATGGCAAATCTAGACAGCATACTAAAAAGCAGAGACATCACGTACCAACAAAAGTGCATATAGTCAAGGCTATGGTTTTCCCAGTTGCAATGTATGGCTGTGAAAGTTGGACCATAAGGAAGGCTGAGCACCAAAGAATTGAGGCCTTTGAGCTATGGTCCTGGAGAAGACACCTGTGAGTCCCTTGGACTGCAAGGCGATCAATCCAGTCAGTCCCAGAGGAGATCAACCCTGACTGCTCTTTAGAAGGCTAGATCCTGAAGATGAAACTCAAATACTTTGGCCACCTAATGTGAAGGAAGGACTCACTGGAGAAGAGCCTAATGCTGGGAAAAGATTGAGAGCAATAGAAGAAGGGGATGACAAAGGATGAGGTGCCTGGATGGAGTTACTGAAGCAATAGGCATAAACTTAAATGGACTCCAGAAGATGGTAGAGGACAGGAAGGCCTGGAGGAACATTATCCATGGGGTGGTGATGGGTCAGACATGACTTCACAACTAACAATAACAACAACAAATCAAGGGCATCAGAATGGTATCATAACTGTACTAACTGGTTCGAATGTTTTATTGATGGATCAATAATTTGCTGGGGCTTCACTTTCAATCATGCATCTAGAACTTCCTCAGTATTTATTCCCCCTTTGTTTTTCTGTACATAACTCTCTCCTCTTTCACTGTCTCTGTTTTCAGTTGGTTTTTGTCTTCAAGTGAATGGAACTTGCATTGGCCATGAGTTGCTTGCTCTTCAGAACAGGAAGGTATGTTTACTCTCTTCCCCCTGTTTTAAAAAAGGGTTAAAAAGTAACACAAGTGTATGGACAATGAATGTAACTTCCCTTTAATAACAGAAAGGAAGGGATCTTGTAGATCATCTAGTCCACCCCTCCCCCCTCGCTCAAGCAGGAGTCCCTACACCATGGGTGTCAAACTTGTTGCATCATGTTGCCATTGTGTGATGTATCATGACATTTTCCCCTTCATGGAGCTGCGGTGGGTATGGCCTGTATATGTGACACGTCCGGCCTGTGGGCCACCTGTTTGATACCATTACACTACACTATTTGTGACAGATGGCAGTCCAATCTCTTCTTCAAAGCTTCCAGTGATGAACCCACAACTTCTGAAGGCAAGCTGTTCCATGGGTTGATTGTTCTCACTGTCAGAAAAATTCTCCTTATCTCCAGGTTGAACCTCTCCTTGATCAGTTTCCATCCATTATTCCTTGTCTGGCCTTCAGGTGCTTTGGAAAATAAGTTGACCTCCTCTTCTTTGTGACAGCTCTGTCTCCCCTGGTCCTTCTCTCTGTCTCCCCTGGTCCTTGGTTATATTTATTCTTAAATAGCTCCTGGAAACCCAGAAAGTTCAGGAAGAATGTATTATGCTGTTTATAAGCGAAAAGCATATCTTTCTTGCACCTTGGAAATAAAAAAAATCCCTCATTCTAAAGAAGACACATAAACTATCAAATGTAATGAAATGCTTTTGTTAAATAATAAGCAACAGCAGCCCACCGAAATAAATATTTTTCATTGAGGTAAAATATATACAACTATAAAATCATAAATATACCAGAGAATTATAATGTGAATTTGTAAATTGTATGCAAATAGCTCGAAACCAGATCTACAAAGACATAAATAAAGGAACAAGACTGAAAGGTTTATATGTTGGCTTGTTTATAGAGTAGCACAAACATTTTTCTTTTTTAATTGGCAATTAATTTTCAGCAGCCATCGAGGTACTTTCATGTCAAATTACTTTGCCTATACTAAACAAGATTAGGCACCGAAGCTGCAAAGGCCTTAGTGAAAAGTGAGCAACTGACTGTCAGGCAGATATTTTCCACCTATAACCAATTAAAATGCTCCTTTTGTGATGAATGGATGCTGTAATTCTGCAACTTGTTCCTTCTGCTGTTTAGCACAGACACCTGTACAACTTTTCTGGATGCCTGGACCGGAAACAAGATAAGGATTCTGCTGGTGATCAGGTGGATCACGTTGCTCTTAATCAGAGGTGGTATTCAGCCAGTTCTGACAGGTTCTGGAGACCCAGAAGTGGAAATTTTGAGTAGGTCGGAGAACCAGTAAACACCACCTCTGGTTGGCCCCACCCCCATCTATTCACTGCCTCCCAAGTCCCAGCTGATCAGAGTCCCAGCTGATAGATGTCCCAGCGGATTGCCTGGGTCTTCTTTTGTTGCCCTGCACAGGAGAACGGAGCTGGAAAGCAGGTTAATGGGGTGGAGAGAGAATGGGGATTTTGCAATATCCTTCCCCTGCCACACCCACCAAGCCATGCCCACCAAGCCACGCCACACCCATAGAACTGGTAGTAAAAAAAATCTGAATACCACCACTGCTCTTAATCGGATAGGATGGGCCACATCTCCCTAGGTATGCATTCAGCCACTAACAATTCATATACATGTAGTCCTTGACTTATGACCACAATTGAGCCCAAAATTTCTATGGTTAAGTGAGACAATGGTTAAGTGAGTTTTGCCCCATTGTACAATCTTTCTTGCCCATGGTTGTTATGTGAATCACCACACTTGGTAAATTAGTAACTCAGTTGTTAAATGAATCTGGCTTCCCCATTGACTTTGCTTGTTAGAAGATCACATGACCTTGGGACAACAGCAATGGTCATAAATATGAACTGTGAAAAAGTCCCATTTCCCATAACTGTGAAAAAGTCCCATTTTTCAGTGCCATTGAAACTGTTGTAAGCCAAGGATACCGATACAAATTTTTACTCAGTTCAAGAAAATGAGTGGAGGATGGGGAGCAGTGCAATATGGGAATCCTTGTACTTTTGAGCAACTCACTCTTGGGAGAGGTTTTTTTCTTCTTCTCCTCTTTCCTTGAATATAAATATTAAGATAACTCGACATCTCCGAGGCCACTGATACCCACGCTGCAAAGTAATATATTACTGATACACTTCAAGTGACTGACATAAACGGGAAAATATTGATTTTTTAAGAAGATGTCTCATTTTTCTTATTTCACAGAAGACCGATGCAAGCTCGCCCAGCTATCAATATTATTTGAATTAATGCAGATTCCTTTCTTATTGATTGCTTTGACAATGATTGTCATAACTGATTAATGGACACTCACTGCTCTTAAATTTTTAAAAAGGCGAATCTCCTCTCGGTGTGTACAAATGGACTGTCTTGAGTAAACAAGGCTGCTAATGCTTGACGAGGGAAATTTGGGAAGATCTGTGCCTGTAATATGCTTTATGGAAGGAACACTAAACATTTGGCTCCCTGCCTAGAAGATTAATATGGGAGTCCCATATCCAGCTTTTATGCGCTGTTAAATCAGACTCACAGTGCGCTCCGTGACAATCAAAAAATTAAGAGCCCCCTCCCAAATAAAACCAGCTTTTTTATTACATTGTATCACAGAAGGCATCAAGACAATGAGAATATATTAGTCCAGAAGCTTCTCCATCCCTGGAGTAAAACTACCAGCTTCCTTTCACAGTTCTTAGCTGTTTGGCCTATCCAATTGCAATTTTTACACCTTCTTTTAATTAAAAATAAATTAAAGAAACACTGGTAAATGGCTAAGAAAAAAATAATGCTCTCTACTATCATCTTTATTTCCTTTCTTGGACCATAGAGTTAGTGAAACCATTAGTTTAGTTATTCCTCCCAACACTGTGAGAGAGATTAAAATAGGGGCAGTTAGCAAGCTGGACATAGACCACGGAAGCCTGTAGATATCTCTTTAGGAACTGATCAGGTGGCAGGTCTCTCTGGAATATTTTAAAATATTTTATAAGTTTTTTTTTTCTTCATTTTAAGTGGGAAATTACAGCTTCTTCCTCTCCCCGCAACAGGGTGTAAGTGTGTTAGTATTTTAGGTTAAGAAGAATCAAGATAAGAAACGTTTGTGTCCTTTGTTCATTTTGTATTAGCAGAGGACAGGTAATACTTTGTGAACATTGCAAGATGTCTAGTCAGTAGACATCTTGCAATGAATTTGATGCTCTGATTTCTATTAAATTTTAGCAGTAGCACATAGACTTATATACTTCTCCATAGTACTTTACAGCCCTCTATAAACAGTTTACAGGGTCAGCAAATTGTTTCCAACAATCTGGCTCCTCATTTTACCCTAACCCTAAACCTCAGAAGGATAGAAGGCTAAGTCAACCTTGAGAGTCAGTCAGGGTCGAACTCCTGGCAGTGAGCAGAGTTAGCCTGCAAAACTTCATTCTAACTGTGCCATCACGCCTCCATTTTTAATGCTTTAACCTGTAATAGCTCCTTTGAACAGCCTGTAAGTAGAAAGCCATTTCTAAATCAAATGGATTCTCTTTTTTCTTCTCAAGACATAAAAAGACACAGCAATGGTGATGATTTTTGGTGTAGGTCTCTTATGGGTCTGATCTGATTTGGGCAAGAGAGAGAGGGAGGGAGGGAGGGAGGGAGGGAGAGGGAGGGAGAGAAACTCACTGACTTCAATGGACTACAACTGGGTGAAGGACTGACAACCAGGGTGATGTTCCTGGGTTCTATTGCTTAGCATCTTCAGACAACCAAACTAGCAGTGATGGATGATGTAGTCCATTATAATCTTTAGGGACTGAAATCCCATGCTCTTGTCACAGTCAAGGTGGAGAGTCGATCCGTAAACTCCAAATCTCCCTGTTTAGTGAACTCAATCCTTCCTTTTCTAGAATTCACTCCTAGCAAATTGCTATCTATGTTTTTGGCTTTATTTATTAGGGCTTGACCAGTGTGAGGCATTTGCAGTTGTTGTTTCTTTCTGCTCACTTCATCAAGTCTTAAGCATGACAGGAGTGGGTGGAAGATTCAGGTTGAGTACGTGATTACTCATGAAGATTTAGTGGGCTATTCTCTTGTTCTGTTTACTGGACTTGTCAGGCCTGTTGCAATCTATGGGCAGTCTACTGAATGACAATTGTGTTTCATCAGAAGAACAAATATCTTTTTTAATCAGCAGGGGACTTACTACTGAAAGTTTATGGTAACATTTGTTACAAGGATGCCTATTTTAGAGCTCTGGACAATCATCTTTAATCATGATTCCTGAAAATTAATGACGCAACATCCACCATTCTGAGTGGGTCAACCCAGAAAAATTACAATCTAAGTTCTAAAATCAGATTAACCCAGAGTAATCAAGAACAATAAAGAAAATCACCAAAACGATACCCCCCAAATCTATTTAATCAATGCAGCCCTACCCATTTCATATTTCTGCAACAGTGTAATCATTTTAAAGCACCACCTTGCTTTTTTTTAATAGGATCATTTCATATTCTATGCAAAATAAATCTTAAATTAGGAAATGATCTTTCCTGTTGTTGTTTTAGAATGAATGTTACTGAAACAAACTTTAGAAAGGCCTATTCGTGTTTTGTTTCTTCTCGTGGTTGTCTCAGAAGATGGTAAGATCAAAAACCTTAACAGTACAGTCTTCTAGATGGCTCCTTGTTGACCAGAGATGAGCAGGAATACAATTGTGAAAACAATCAGAATTTCAGAATTGCACTTTCCTTAGACATTGATGCCGAGAGAAACTTTTCTATTACTCCGAGAAGAAAGTTGGATTCTTGTCCTTGTGGGAATACAGCATTACAGCACTCCAGATGTTGAAGAAACCACATGGTGCATCATTTCACTCTATTGCTAGGCTGGTTAGGATTGTTGGGAGTTGTCATTCAGAACATCTGGATACCCAAACCCTATGTGTGCCTGGTGGATGCACACAATTTCACTAGCTGGCTAGATCCGAAAGGGAAGTTTTTTGCAAGGTGGATACATTGTTTAATTCAACAACTTAAAATTCAACATGTGACCTTGCTAAATCAGTACAGTTGGTAGGTATGACAGTCTGTGAGAAATTTGGATTTGACTTGGTGCGCAGCCAGAAACCAGTTGAGCTTTTACTTCTGTCAAAATTCTCTTTTGCAGGGAGTTGATAATCTGTTTTTAGTTTCTCACAAAGTCCACAGTTTCAAATGTGTGAATTACAAATCACAAACTGCTTCTAAAAGAAAGATGAGACACGGGAACATGTGGCATAGAGTGATGGAAATAAAGACAGATTCATACATGAGCTTTGGGTAGAAGCCAAAACTGGCCTGATTCATACTGGGAAAAGAGGTCTGGAGGGACGACATAATCCAGACAATAGGATGGATCCATATTTAGGCAAATCCATCATCTCATGGGTTTAGGCATTCTTTCCATCTTCTACCTGGACCATCTTTTCCAGGTCTACTCCCTGAATTGAACAAACTCATTGACAGGCCGATAAAAAGTCCTTCTCCTGGGATTAAGACGGACCCTCTTCTCCTTCTACACTTCTAGGCTGCATAAACAGAGGGATAGAATTAAGATTCACATGATATGTTAATACCACTTTATAAGGCCTTGGTAAGGCCACACCTGGAATACTGCATCCAGTTTTGGTCACCACGATGTAAAAAAGATGTTGAGACTCTAGAAAGAGTACAGAGAAAAGAAACAAAGATGATTAGGGAACTGGAGGCTAAAACATACAGAGAACGGTTGCTGGAACTGAGTATGTCTAGTTTGATGAAAAGAAGGACTAGGGGTGAAATGATAGCAGTGTTCCAATATCTCAGGGGCTGCCATGAAGAAGAGGGAGCCAAGCTATTCTCCAAAGCACCTGAGGGCAGGACAAGAAGCAATGGGTGGAAACTAACCAAGGAGAGAAGCAACTTAGAACTAAAGATAAATTTCCTGACAGTCAGAACAATTAATCAGTGGAATAATTTGCCTCCAGAAATTGTGAATGCTCCAACCCTGGAAGTTTTAAGAAGAGATTGAATAACCATTTGTCTGATATAGGGTTTCCTACTTAAGCTGGGGCTTGGACTAGAAGACCTCCAATGTCCCTTTCAGTTCTGTATTCTATTCTATTCTTATTCTATTCTGTTTCCAAATGCAACAAGATTTTCTGACCCATGACTATATGAAGTTTCAAAAAAGGATAATAACTAAGGAAACACACTCATGTTATGGCATAAATAATGTGGGATGTAGAACCTATCATTAAATAAATTTAAAAAATGTTTTCCATTCTATTAGCTGAAAAATATTTAATTATGGGTAATGCCACAAGAGTCTACTTAGTAAAAATAAAGGAAGAACAATGCTTTGAGTTCTTAGCTTAAATAACAGTTATTTTTTGTAATGTTTGTTTTGACAATGACAATAATCTTTTATGTGTACATTTAGTGTGCCAGCTCATCTTTGACTACAGCAAATGAAATGAACTAACTTATTCCTGTTTCAAATGGATTGGTTAATATTTGAGAAACATTTGATACGATGCTTCAAAATCCAGAGTTTTTAATTAGCTTATAATTTTTGCTCCTTATTCCACTTCTGATTCTTGATCACAACAGATTTTGTTGGTACCCAGAAAATTAAGCCAGCCAATGTAGTTGCAAGCCAAATTGTCTGAGTCAAATTTCAGCATGGCAATATTATAAATTACAAGATCTTATTAGCCTTGCCTGGAATTGTGCCCTAATATACTGGAATGGAATTTACCTAAGCTTGTCTTAGAAATCATGCTTATTTGGGGAGAACACTGAATTTACAGTGCTTTCACAAATATATGTTGATGTAGGAGAAGAGCAGGCAGAGCCTGGGGGTGGAGTCAAGACAGGAATGAGCCTAGAGTTGTTATGTTCCCACAAATAGTCTAAGTCTAACTGTTCTGTCCTTGCTACATATTCATCAGTGTGCAGCTTGACATGCAGCTAAACCCACTTATCCTCCATGTGCATAGATCTGGATGCTCTATTGAAAGAACAGGATATGGTCAACTGGGGAAAATAGGGATATATACAATGAGAACCAAATACAAGATAGGCAGCATTGGGTTACTGCTGAACATAACAATTAATAAATACAAGTAATTTAAATTTCATCAGCGATGCTCTGTGTGTGGGATATGAGTTTGTCCTTGGTTGACTATGTGCCACAGGTTAAGATGGATTCTTCTTTGTACTTCTGCCATCTCCAAATGCTAAAAGAAAATGGAGTCTGGCTTCCCAGCATGCACTTGTTTTGAGAGTGTGTGTTGATGGGTAAATGGGTGGAGTCAA